>NC_089777.1:14039344-14074344 GCF_040412425.1 Macrobrachium rosenbergii | reverse complement strand
TGTATATATATATGTATATATATATATATATATATATATATATATATATATATATATATATGATTATGTGTGTGTGTGTGTGTCCCATAGTGTTTAAAGAAACTATGAACAAGATTGGGGAACTTGGTCTCAACATGTGAGTCTGACCCGAGGTTGGATCGACCAAGTTCCCTCAGTTCTGTTGACGCTCCATTATGAAGTAGAAAAGAAAACGCATGAGAAACAATATCCAAAACAAGGCTGAAAAAGAAAACAAAGTTCACAGTTCATTCTACCTTCTCTAACTTTAACCAGGAATTGAAATCTGCAGTATTTTTCAATCTTAACAAAATCCTGCATCCAGTTCAAAATAATTCTACAGTATTTTTCAATCTTGGCAAAATCCTACATCCAGTTCAAAATAATTCTGCAGTATTTTTCAATCTTGGCAAAACCCTATATCCAGTTCAAAATAATTCTGCAGTATTTTTCAATCTTAACAAAATCCTACATCCAGTTCAAAATATATAATTCTGCAGTATTTTTCAAACTTAAACAAAATCCTACATCCAGTTCAAAATAATTCTACAGTATTTTTCAATCTTAACGAAATCCTACATCCAGTTCAAAATAATTCTACAGCATTTTTCAATCTTAACGAAATCCTATATCCAGTTCAAAATAATTCTGCAGTATTTTTCTATCTTAACAAAATCCTACATCCAGTTCAAAATAATTCTGCAGTATTTTTCAAACTTAAACAAAATCCTACATCCAGTTCAAAATAATTCTGCAGTATTTTTCAATCTTAACAAAATCATACATCCAGTCCGAAATAATTCTACAGTATTTTTCAATCTTAACAAAATCCTACATCCAGTTCAAAATAATAATTCAGTATTTTTCAATCTTAACAAAATCCTACATTCAGTCAAAAATAATTCTGCAGTATTTTTCAATCTTTACAAAATCATACATCCAGTTCAAAATAATTCTGCAGTATTTTTCACTCTTGACAAAATCCTACATCCAGTTCAAAATAGTTCTGCAATATTTTTCAATCTTAACAAAAGCCTACATCCAGTCCGAAATAATTCTGCAGTATTTTTCAAACTTAAACAAAATCCTACATCCAGTTCAAAATAATTCTCCAGTATTTTTCAATCTTAACATAATACTACATTCAGTCAAAAATAATTCTGCAGTATTTTTCAATCTTAACAAAATCATACATCCAGTTCAAAATAATTCTGCAGTATTTTTCAGTCTTAAAGTCCCATATTCACTAAAAAAAAAAAAATAATAATAATATTAAGCAAACTGTATCATACCTCCAGCAATCAGCTCTGAAGCAAAACCTACCATTAAACACAAAACACCTTCAGAGATATTTACTCCATCAAAAATAAAAATGATTGTCACGTGACATCACAAACGTCTCCTGCCTTCTTTATGCCCATTCATCTGGGATTAATTATATAACATGAAACTGATAACAGAGAGAGAGAGAGAGAGAGAGAGAGAGAGAGAGAGAGAGAGAGAGAGAGAGAGAGAGAGAGAGAAGAAACCCATGACTCCCACTACTATAAACCCGACGTCTCATGGGACTAATTCATTTACCCCTACGGGACACAGACACAGACAGACGCACAGACAGGCAGGCAGCCAGACACGGACCTTTTCCATAAAGACCCATGAGTAGTTTTGGAAAAGGGACGACGACCGTCCCCCTATGACGAGGATGATTTTTACCCATGACTCAGCATCCGCACGGAATCTCAAATCTCAGCCTCTCTCTCTCTCTCTTTGTTAGAGAGAGAGAGAGAGAGAGAGAGAGAGAGAGAGAGAGAGAGAGAGAGAGAGAGAGAGAGAGAGAGAGAGAAGCATATATTTGCTTGACTGTTAATATGTGTGTATGTATAATATATATATAATTATATATATATATATATATATATATATATATATATATATATATATATATATATATATAACTTCTTCTCAGTAGAGAGAGAGAGAGAGAGAGAGAGAGAGAGAGAGAGAGAGAGAGAGAGAGAGAGAGAGAGAGAGAGATATATATTTGCTTGACTGTTAATATGTGTGTATGTATAATATATATATATATATATATAACTTCTTCTCAGAGAGAGAGAGAGAGAGAGAGAGAGAGAGAGAGAGAGAGAGAGAGAGAGAGAGAGAGAGAGAGAGAGAAGCATATATTTGCTTGACTGTTAATATGTGTGTATGTATAATATATATATAATTATATATATATATATATATATATATATATATATATATATATATATATATATATATAACTTTTCTCAGTATATATATATATATATATATATATATATATATATATATAGAGAGAGAGAGAGAGAGAGAGAGAGAGAGAGAGAGAGAGAGAGAGAGTACTCACATTTACGTGAATGTGTTAATATATATACAGATATATGTACAGTAAATATACATAAATATATTTACATATACATATATATATATATATATATATATATATATATATATATATAATCATTAAGTGAATGTATAATTTATGTATGCGTGTATGTATATGTATATATACTACATAAATATATATATATAACTTCTCCTCGAGAGAGAGAGAGAGAGAGAGAGAGAGAGAGAGAGAGAGAGAGAGAGAGAGAGAGGCCAACTACTAAAAACTACAAATCGTTTCAGCTTTTCCAACAGCGCCGTCTGTCCGTCTACTCGGCAGCTCTGATAATTCGCCCTAACGCGGACACTGACATGAATTGAAACGCACATCTTAATGGGACGCTTTCGGATAACGAGAGTAGAAACAGCGGGGGGGGAGTTTGGAAATCCCGAAACATCCTCTTTTTACGGATGGACGGAGGATTTTTCATTTGTCATCTCACAAGAGTCAACAAGAGCCGAGCCGAGTCACATTTCTCAATTGTCATGGGGTTCTTGCCAGAATGATATGATCGTCAATAAAAGATGAGAACACTGGAGTGTGATGACGCTGGAGAAGGTGGACAGCGAGGCGGGAAGAAACAGCAAGGAACGAACGGGTCGAATTAAAAGGCTGTGGATGAAGGGTTACTGCAAAGAATTTTGAGTAACCTCTACAAAGTGATTTGTCAGGCCTTTGGCCTAAATTCTATATCTAATTCAATTCATACAATATAAAAAGAAACATATGCACAGTTAAAAAAAATATTTCATGGGAAAAGAAATAATTGAGTCACTTTTTTCGTTTGCTTTTTATTTTTTCGCTTTTTTTCAACTGGCTCTGTTCCATAAAAAGCAAAGCAATGCGAGAGGGGAGAGAATGAGGGATTGAAACAAAAGTGGGAATCATCATAAAATAGGGCAATAAAAACGCACAAAAAACACAGGAAATGAATCAGACTTTTGAATAAAAAATACATTCAAATGCAGAGAGAGAGAGAGAGAGAGAGAGAGAGAGAGAGAGAGAGAGAGAGAGAGAGAGAGAGAGAGAGATTGTATAAATGGTTAGTTATACTAGAATGATTGGTAAACAAATGCCTTAATTCTTAGCCGTAATACTGAGAGAGAGAGAGAGAGAGAGAGAGAGAGAGAGAATTCTTCCCGGATCCCGGCGCCGCCGAATCGCTTAAGAAAAGCGACATGAAGATGTCCTCCTGTCCCATTACAGTACCGCTCTCGAGCGTGTCGTCAATCGTTTATACCGTTCTGCGAATTACGACACCGCCCTCTCCAGTACCCACCACTGTCGCTGTGACGCCAGATCAATCAATCAACCTTAACTTTCTCCTGTATTAAACGCAAAAAAAAAAAAAAAAAGTTCTAAGAGCCCATGAAATTAGTTGCATTCGTCTTCGATATTTCTTTTCAATTTTTTACTCTTTTTTCATTTGCATTATTCGTCTTTACTTTCTTTTTCCTCAATTATAACTTTGATTCAGTTGATTAAAGTGAATACAGACTTTATGCCAAAGGCATGAAACGGAAATTGACAGTAAAAGGTTTGAAAGGATGAAAACTTCAAAGTTGCACAATGAATCAATTTTTAGGAGAGGGTTGAGGAAAGTCAGATGGAAGAAAGAGAATATGAAAGGAGGTACAGTAAAAGGAACGAAAGGGGGTTGCAGCTAGGGGCCTAAGGAAGGCACGCTGCAAAGAAACTTAGGTAATGCCTACAGTGCACCGCGTGAGGTGCAGTGACGGCACTAACCCCACTAGCAGGCAATTATTGTTTTGAAATAATAAAAGTGTACTTTGTTCCGCTTTGAGTCATCAGTCAAAGCGATTTACGACACTGATCTGTCCTGTCCATCATCATTGGCTTCGGTCTCTTTTGAAATAATAATAATAATAATAATAATAATAATAATAATAATAATAATAATAATAATAATAATAATAATAATAATATTTATTACTATAATCTCTCCTCTATCTAAAATCACAAACCTGAATTCGGGTAAAGAAAATGTTTCAATCTCTGGAAAGTACCTACTTCTACAATCACGTCAGTCAAACAAAGCTTTGGCAACCGAAATTCATTTTAACGAGAGAGAGAGAGAGAGAGAGAGAGAGAGAGAGAGAGAGAGAGAGAGAGAGAGAGAGAGAGAATGCCAATCAAACAAGAAACAAAGCTTTAGCAACTGAAATTCATTTTAACGAGAGAGAGAGAGAGAGAGAGAGAGAGAGAGAGAGAGAGAGAGAGAGAGAGAGAGAGAGAGAGAGAGAATGTCAATCAAACCAGAAACAAGAGCTTTAGCAACTGAAATTCATTTTAACATGTAAATGAGAGAGAGAGAGAGAGAGAGAGAGAGAGAGAGAGAGAGAGAGAGATCACGCTAATCAAACCAGAAACAAAGCTTTAGCAGCTGAAATTCATTTTAACGTGTAACAGAGAGAGAGAGAGAGAGAGAGAGAGAGAGAGAGAGAGAGAGAGAGAGAGAGAGAGAGAGAGAGACCCTAATTGCACAATGCGGACACTGGACAAGATTGCATGGCAAGCGACAACATTGCAGACATAAACAGAGAAAAAAATTCGTACCCTAACAGATCTGAGTACGTCTCTGAGAATTAAAAAAAAAAAAAGAAGCATCAATATCAATCAATATCACCGTCTGCTCAAGCAATGAATCATCTTCGCGCAGTTCATCCTACCCTGTTTTTTAATGGTCGTTTATAAATATATTATATATATATACATGTACACATATACATATATTCACATAAACCCTATCCACAATTCATTTTTTAACAATCAAATCATGAAGTAAATTCAGGACGTTCTAACTAACAACCAAAATAAATCAAGTCACACCGGAATGAATTCCCCGACAGCAAATTCGCAAGGAATGACGAAGTAGATTGCGCCGAAAAGTCTAGAAATTTTAAGAGAAAAAGAAATATAATCAAAATTCCCATTTACGGTCTCAGGCTTCCCGTACATCACGTATCGCACCTAATAAAAAAAACATCTGCAAAATGTTTCAGAAAATATACGAGCTGCTTAGACAATTAGACACGACCTTATGTAATAACTGATATGCAAGCCATTTGTTCATCTTAACCTATGTCAGTAAATGAACAGGTTGACAATTTAGGGTAGTACCTGGACGATGGAAATCGGGAATAGTACCTGGACGATGGAAATCAGGAATATTACCTGGACAATGGAAATCGAGAATAGTGCCTGGACGATGGAAATCGAGAATAGTACCTGGACGATGGAAATCAAGAATGTTACCTGGAAAATGGAAATCGAGAATAGTACCTAGACGATGGAAATCAAGAATATTACCTGGACAATGGAAATCGAGAATAGTACCTGGATAATGGAAATCGAGAATGGAAATCGGGAAAAGAAATCTATCTACCAATAAATATCACCAATTCATTCACTTCCTTATAGTTATGCAAATTATTTAAATGAACATCACAGCCTAGCAAGACTTTGCTATTTTCTCAGCCAATACCTAACTTGAGATTGAAGCATTATTGACACTCACCATACCATATATGAGCTTTTCAGTCGAGAAACATGCCAAGTGCCATTTTTAAAATATAATAAGTTAAATAAAAATACTTTGACCCAGGATGGCGCTTGGCATGTTTCTCGACTGATTGCCTCAATTATACTTCCTTGCACTGCATCTAAAAACCATTTCTCGTTACCCTACAGGGTAGTGGTTCTCCCAGGTTCTCAAGGGTGCGATGATGCCTATGAATAATTAAAGCAAAATATGTTTTTATATACGCATGATATTTTTTTCTGCAAAAAAAAAAAAAATAAATAAAAAATAAAATAAAATAAAATAAATAATAATAATATTATTATTTATTAATATTATTATTATTATTGCTACAGCAGTGCTCTGGGCTATACAAAAAAATTGTCAGCTTTGTGAAAGGAGATTTAAAAAATGTGCTTTTGTTATAAAAACACATCATATCAACTTTGTATTTTAGCCTTTTTTATTATTTTATAATATTCCAGCAATTCGGGGGGGAGGGGGTTGCGAGAACTGACTTCTGATTTGAAAGGGGTGCATACATTGAATAAGGCTAAGAACCACTGCTAAATTAGTCTGCCGAGATTTATGGTTCCTCCTGGAAGAGGATCTGACGAAATCCTCCCTAGGTACCTAAAGACCCATTACTACCTTTGGCAACGCGTATCCCAATAATGAAAATAATGCAGCAACAAGCTGAATGAGCCTAGACACGCACATGTTAGAGTGTGCAGGAGAGAGAGAGAGAGAGAGAGAGAGAGAGAGAGAGAGAGAGAGAGAGAGAGAGAGAGAGAGAGAGAGAGAGAGAGAATTTTTAATAGATTCAAACCTATTGAGAGGAAGAGGGATTCATTACATTCTCACTCGAAAGATTTCACCGTTTGCGAGAGAGAGAGAGAATCATGAATTCAATTATTTTCAAAGGCTCTTTTCTGCTGTCTCTAATGATAAAAGATTTCCCTTCCATCCAATTCACGGAGAACATAAGATGCATTATGGCACTGACATATGCCATAAACGAAAAACTGCATTCCTTTCAGTACTGTGAAATGAAAACGTTTATGTACATAGAAAAATCATCTGCACTTATAAAAACTGAATTTCAGTCAGTACTGTGAAATGAAAGCACTTATAAACCATCTGCGATTATATTGTAAATTTTCTTCCAATACAAGTACAGACAAAAATAAGAAAAGTCACACTTGATTCAATCTTGCCAAGAGTATCAACAGCCTGTGGGAAGACGCCCCAGACCAGACAATAACGTAATTAAACACTCGAGAGGCCCAATAAAATTGCCTCATTACCTCCCCCAGCGCCGCTTGACGGCGGAGGTTATAGATTCAACCCTGTCTCTTCTCTTTCCTTACTTATTCCCCCTTTTCTTTTCCTTTCTGTCAACTATACATCTCAATGCAGAACTTTCTAACTTTGAGGGATGGTGTTCTACTGTGCCTGGGCTTGATTTGGTTTTCAGATGGATTCGGAACTAGGTGTTGCTCGTTTATCTGTCTGTACGTCTGTCCGTCCACGTGATCGCAGAGCTTTTGGTGGATTCTGCTGACATTGTAAGGATCCAGAACTGGTCGAGAATATCTATTTTTTTTTATTTATACTGAAAGACAGGGAGGTACTTGTTCCTCAACCCCAAGATTATCAATAGATCCTGCGTCTTTAGTAGACTACTGAGCATTCCTTGAAATCAGATGGCAACTGAAAATAAGTAACAAATGCGCTGAAGTGTTTATATATATATGTATATATAAATACATACATATATATATATATATGTATATATATATATATATATATATATATATATATATATATATATTTGTATGTATATATATATATATATATATATATATATATATATATATATATATATATATATATATATATATATATATATATATATATATATATATATATATATATATATATATATATATATATATATATATATATATATATATATATATATATATATATATATATATATATATATATATATATATATATAATAATGAGCTAGTATTGATCTCTTATCAAAAGACAAGGACCACTACGAAACACTCCCAACGAAAGAGTACTGAGAAAAAAAAAAAAATTAGAGAAAGAGAGGGAGCGAGTAACTTTTCCTCCTCATACGCAATTGGTAGGGAGCCAAGATTCGAAATCAATGCGATCTAATAAATTAGGTAAAGAAAAAATCCAGGAAAAAATAAGGAGGAAAAAAGAGAGAGACGCTTTTACTCTTCGTCTACACAACTGTCCTCCCACTCCTGTCTCCACAACCTTCCTCTCTTCCTAAATTCTTCCTCGTCTTCTATAGCACCTCACGCGCGGTGCACTGCAGGCGTTACTTGAGGTTCTTTGCAGCGTTCCTACCTTAGGCCCCTAACTCCTTTTGCTGTACCTCCTTTCATATTCTCTTTCTTCCACCTTACTTTCCTCAACCCTCTCCTTAACAACTGATTCAGAGTGCAACTGCTTTGAGGTTTTCCTCCTGTTACACCTTTCAAGCCTTTTACTGTCAGTTTCCGTTTCAGCGCTGAATGACCTCATAGGTCCCAGCGCTTGGTCTCTGGCCTAAATTCTATGTGCAATGCACACGTCTTCCTAAGATGATCCTATTCGGCAAGTTCGCTTCCCACAACAATTCCAGTCTTCCTACGCACTGTCCGCCAGTTAATCTTATCTAAGTCTGTCTATGTTATCTTTCCACGTCCTACCTCGTCTTCCCACTCCATTTCCTACAGCAATCCCTGTGTCTCTTATTTCTCTTTCCAGGCCAATTCCAGTTTTCTCTTTCCAGGCCAATTCCAGTTTTCCTACTCTTCCTTCACTCATGTTAACCACACCCGCTGTTAACTATTTTTTCCAATATTTTACCAGGTACTTCCAGTAATGATACTGGTCTATAATTCTCTATCTCCACGTATCTTTTCATGGTTTGGGTCTCTTATCTCTCTTTCCAGACCAATTCCAGGTTTCTCTTTCCAGGCCAACTCCAGTTTTTCCTATTCTTCCTACACTCATGTTAACCACATCCGCTGTTAACTATTTTTTCCAATATTTTACCAGGTACTTCTAGTAATGATATTGGCCTCTAATTCTCTACCTGACACGTATCTTTTCCTGGTTTGGGTATCAAAATCATTATCTGCATTCTTGAATATAATTGGAAAATATCCCATTGAGAGAGCTCTATGATATATCCCTTAATTTTTCAAATGCAATGTCTGGTAAATTTTTAAATTATAACTTTGTTAATTCCACTTCTTCCTGGTGACTTGTGTTTTAAATTTTTGATACGTCAGATTGTACATAAAAAATCAGTCTGTTTCTCTTGCCATACCAATCTTTGTCTTTCCATTTCTCTTTCTATAATTCTAATCCGTTGGTTTCTCTTCCTACGAACAATGTCGTCTCTCTATTTCCTCTTCCGGAGCGATGTTCATCTTCCCAGTGCAGATATATATATATATATATATATATATATATATATATATATATATATATATATATATATATATATATATATATATATATATATATATACATATACATATATATATATATATATATATATATATATATATATATATATATATATATATATCTTGAACCGACATGACTCCTCTCCTTATCTTGGCCAATTCCAGTCTTCCTATTTCCCCCTCTTCATAGCATTCATCTACTCCTTATTTCTCTTCCCCGATTAACCCTGCAGCATTCCTCTGTTCCCTATTTCTCTTCCCACGCTAGAGCTGGTCTTTCCTTTTGCCGACCTAACTATAACGGGGGAAGAACGCGTTGGACGCAAGATGACTGCTGGTGGGCGTGAAGGGCGACCCAAATGAGTCACCTGAGAAACGCGATGGGTCCTGTTCCCTTCTCCTCCCCCTTCTTCTTCTTCTTCTTCTTCTTCTTCTTCTTCTTCTTCTTCTTCTTCTTTCGTACCTTTCACTAATATGAGACCTACGCATGTCTACAATGCTCGTGCGTGAAGCATTAGGATCTAGACCCTCACTCGTTCCCGGGGTACCCCCAACTCTCTCTCTCTCTCTCTCTCTCTCTCTCTCTCTCTCTCTCTCTCTCTCTTCTTCTTCTTCTTCTTCTTCTTCTTCTTCTTTCGTACCTTTCACTTATATGAGACCTACGCATATCTGCAATGATACAAACCGCCCCCGCCCCCCCTCTCTCTCTCTCTCTCTCTCTCTCTCTCTCTCTCTTCTTCTTCTTCTTCTTCTTCTTCTTCTTCTTCTTCTTTCAATACCTTTCACTTATGTGAGACCTACGCATGTTTACAATGATCGTTCGTGAAGCATCCATACTACTGGATCTACTAGACCCCACCTCTCTCTCTCTCTCTCTCTCTCTCTCTCTCTCTCTCTCTCTCTCCTTAACGGTGGCTTTGCTTTATTTCTTCGTCTTCTGCTTCTTCTTCACGCCTTTCATTTTCCGTACCTTTCACCTGCAAGACCTACGTTATGTCTTTAGTAACCAATG
Source organism: Macrobrachium rosenbergii (assembly GCF_040412425.1). Classification (NCBI taxonomy): domain Eukaryota; kingdom Metazoa; phylum Arthropoda; class Malacostraca; order Decapoda; family Palaemonidae; genus Macrobrachium; species Macrobrachium rosenbergii. The sequence goes on along the minus strand of NC_089777.1, from coordinate 14,063,845 downwards.
CGTGAGGCCTCTATTTTAAGATCCGCTGGGAGAGTTCATTTCAAAATGGTTGGTCTTTTTCGCTCTAAAAAATATTTAGCTATTTTTAATGAAATAGTGCAAGAGGCTAAGAACGTTTTTGCTCCATGTGACGAAGTTCCTTCAAGTACGTCTCCAGTATCAAGACCACTTAAATTCACGAGAGAGAGAGAGAGAGAGAGAGAGAGAGAGAGAGAGAGAGAGAGAGAGAGAGAGAGAGAGAGAGAGAGAGAGTATGTCTTCAGTATCAAGACTACTTGAATTCCCGAGAGAGAGAGAGAGAGAGAGAGAGAGAGAGAGAGAGAGAGAGAGAGAGAGAGAGAGAGAGAGAGAGAGAGAGAGAGAGCGTCTTCAGTATCAAGACCACTTAAACTCATGAGAGAGAGAGAGAGAGAGAGAGAGAGAGAGAGAGAGAGAGAGAGAGAGAGTACGTCTTCAGTATCAAGACCACTTAAATTCATGAGAGAGAGAGAGAGAGAGAGAGAGAGAGAGAGAGAGAGAGAGAGAGAGAGAGAGAGAGAGAGAGAGAGAGAGAGAGAAACTTTTAATATATACTAATAAATTCTACCTGATTTCCAGTAAAACAACACAAAATCAATTTTCCCAGGACCAGCAATTCCCGAGAGAGAGAGAGAGAGAGAGAGAGAGAGAGAGAGAGAGAGAGAGAGAGACCTTCACCAGCATCGCTCGCCAAGCAAAGAAAGATTAATTCTGATCTCAAGTACCCAACAGATACATCTCGTACCAGCATCCCCAGATTCATCGCGCACCCTAAATATAGATGCCCGCGGGCCATGCCAATTTACCAAATCGATAAAAACCATCAGCCAGATCACCTTCTGAGATGAGTCAGCCGTAATCATCGTCGTTGGCATTATCATTCCACTGCCAGCTTTGGTTGGGAGGGATTGGTCATCGTGCCATACAACCAGACGGGTCAAGGCATGCCAATAATAACAGTCGGCCGTTGATATTATGGGTTTAGTTATTCTTCTGCTATCAGCTCATTCCTTGCTCCTTCATTAATGAGATATTTACAAAACAAATAATAATAATAATAATAAAAATAATAATAATAATAATAATAATAATAATAATAATAATAATAATAATAATAATAATAATAATAATAATAATATAGATCAGGCGTGACGTTGATTGACAAAATCAAGAGGAAAGTATCACCCACTGATGTGCCAATACCATAAGTTACTAAGTTACATTCGCAAGATACGGGTATTTTATATCAGGCCAACAAGGACTTATATTTCTGATATCTTATTAAACCAACAAAGACTTATAATTCTGATACATTAAGCCAACAAAGACTTATATTTCTGATACATTAAGCCAACAAAGACTTATATTTCTGATACATTATCAAGCCAACAAAGACTTATATTTCTGATACATTAAGCCAACAAACTTATATTTCTGGTACATTAAGCAACAAAGACTTATATTTCTGATACATTAAGCCAACAAAGACTTATATTTCTGATACATTAAGCCAACAAAGACTTATATTTCTGATACATTAAGCCAACAAAGACTTATTTTCTGATACATTAAGCCAACAAAGACTTATATTTCTGATACATTAAGCCAACAAAGACTTATATTTCTGATACATTATTAAGCCAACAAAGACTTATATTTCTGATACATTATTAAACCAACAAAGACTTATATTTCTGATACATTAAGCTAACAAAGACTTATATTTCTGATATCTTATTAAACCAACAAAGACTTATATTTCTGATATCTTACTAAACCAACGAAGACTTATAGAAGCACGTCATAAACTCTGACATAAAGACTAAACAGCAATGCTGTCTCATCGCCCATTCCAATACCCCAAAGATGCTGTAGTGGCCGCCACAAAACAGCTTTTTTTTTTTTTTTAAAAAAAGGTTCCATCTCCCATTGCATGGCACCCCGTGCGAGGTCACGATTGTTATTGTCGATGATGTCAACGACCAACAATCCGGGAGGACCCCTTGACCTCACACAAGGACCACCTTTTTTTTTTATTTTCTGTAAAAGGTAACTGTTATGGAAGTGGGCTATTGGTCAGTCCATCCCCACTTTATCTGTCGGCACTTTTTCTGTCCGCACTTTTTCTGCCGGCACTTTTTATTTTGTTTAGGGTCAAAGTTAGCCATGATCATGCGTCTGGCACCGCTATAAGTGCCATCAACACAGGCCACCACCGGGCCATGGCTGAAAGTTTCATGGGCCGCGGCTGAGTTTCATGGCTCGAGGCTGAGAGCTTCATACAGCAATATACGCTGTACAGAAAACTCGACTGCGCCGAAGAAACTTAGACGCATTTTTTTTACTTTTTTTTTTTTTTTACGTTCTTAATTTCGCCTCTTAACCTTCAACAGTAATGGTTCTTCTTACTTACAGTTTAAGGAAAATATTATTTAGCTAAATATCACCGTTTGTAACTTAGAATAATCTGCGTTGGGAGCAAAGAAATATCATGTCTTGCATTTTAATTGGTATGCTGTCTTTCATCATCTCCAGTTATTTCCTTCTTGCTCGCTGAGTTCCTTTTCTTCATCAATTTTCTTATTCTTTATCCCAAGTCAAGCTTTGCTTCTGTTCTTTTCAATCACAAAACAAGCAAAAAATGCCCGGAAGTTTCTTCGGCGCAATCGAGTTTTCTGTACAGCCGTTACAGCTTATAATCAAGGCCACCGAAAATGGATCTATCTTTCGGTGGTCTGGGCATAGTGCTGTATGAGCAGAGGCCCATGAAACTTAAACCACAGCCCGGTCATGGCCTATCCTATACCGTTGCCAGAGGCACGATCATGGCAAACCTCAACCTTAAACAAGGTAAAAACTACCGAGGCTAGAGGGCTGCAATTTGGTATGTCTGATGATTGGAAGGTGGATGACCAACAGACCAATTTGCAGCCCTCCGGCCTCAGTAGTTTATAAGATCTGAGGGCGGACAGACAGACATCCATCTCAATAGTTTTCTGTCACAGAAAACTAAAAAGGTATTAAAAGTTTACTAATAAAAAAAATAACTATTCGCAGAGGAAAATAAACCATTAATATTATTCATGCCAAATGAAATGAAGGTCGCACAAACCTTCGGGAAATCAAACGCAACAACAAAAAGCAACAGCATCAACAGAGCGACGAGCGACGTTGAGAAGACGAAGCTCAATCATCTCGAGGTGATGCAAACTGAGACGATTTACGCTGCGCGGACTTCGGCAAAACAGACATCCCGACGCGATTCGGCATCAACAGATAAACACATAAAACTTCTCGCCTTATCTCCGAGCGGGAGGGTCGCTATTGAAAACCTCGAGGAAAAGGTGCGCTGTAACTCTACGAGGAGGAGGAGGAGGGGATGAGAGGTTGAGGGGGGAATGAGAGGTAGGGGAGGGAACGAGAGAGGGAAGAAGAGGTAGAGGAGGGAAGAAGAGGTAGAGGAGGGAATAAGTGAGGGAATGAGAGGTAGAGGAGGGAAGGAGAGGTAGAGGAGGGAATGAGAGGTAGAGGAGGGAATGAGAGGTAGGGGAGGGAATGAGAAAGGGAATGAGAGGTAGATGAGGGAATGAGAAAGGGACAGAGAGAATGAGAGGTAGAGGAGGGAATGAGAAAGGGAAAGAGAAGAGGGAATGAAAAAGGGAAAGAGAGGTAGAGGAGGGAATGAGAAAGGGAAGGAGAGGTAGACGAGGGAATGAGAGGCAGAGGACGGAATGAGAAAGGGAAAGAGAGGTAGAGGAGGGAATGAGAGGGGGGAAGAAGAGGTAGCGGAATGGAATGAGAGAGGGAAGGAGAGGTAGAGGAGGGAATGGGAGGTAGAGGAGGGAATGAGAGGTAGACGAGGGAATGCGAGAGGGAAAGGAGAGCTATAGGAAGGAATATGAGAGGGAATGAGAGGTAGAGGAGGGAATGAGAAACGGAAAGAGATGTAGAGGAGGGAATGAGAGGGGAAAGAAGAGGTAGAGGAGGGAACGAGAGACGGAAAGAGAGGTAGAGCAGGGAACGAGAGACGGAAGGAGGAAGAGAAGGAGAGGGAATGAAAGAGGGGACGGAAAGAGGAAGAGGAGAAGTATGAAAAGAAGAGCCAAAATTAAAACAGTGTGAAGGGAAAAGGTGAGTAATATCGTAAATGAAAAAGTAAGAACGACTTTGGAAGCAGAAACAATAGCAATACAACAAAGATTCTTCGGCGCAATCGAGTTTTCCGTACAGCGTATAACGCTGTATGAAACTTTCTGCCACGGCTCATGGGACTCAGCCACGGTCCGGTGGTGGCCTGTGTTGTTGGTACCCACAGCGGTGCCAGAATTACGTTCATGTCTAACCAATACCTTAAATCAAATAAATACTACTCAGGCTAGAGGGCTGCAATTTGGTATGTTTGGTGACTGGAAGGTGGCTGATCAACATACCTATTTGCAGCCCTCTAGCCTCAGTGGTTTTTAAGACCTGAGGGCGGAAAGAAAAAGCGCCTCGGACAGACAAACCCGGCACAATATTTTCTTTTACAGAAAACTAAAAAAGGTGACTCGTAGGAGCTGTAATAAAGCCATTTTTGGAATCAGCAAGAGGAAAAGAGGACAAAAAGAGGAAAAGAGGGGATGAAAGAGGAAGTAGAAAGCGCATAAGTTGTTGTTCGGAGCCACCTCCGAAGGAACAAACAAGAGTCCTCCTCCTCCGGGGGGGAGGGGGAGAGCTGCGAGGGGCTACGCACGAGGAGTACTCTTGAAGAAACTTGGCCACGGGATGACTTCTCGAGTAAGGTTTCAACCGTAAATCATGGCGATGATTTGATTAAACTCTCTCTCAAGAGGCATCACCTTTCGCTTGCGAGTCCAGTGAAAACAGTCGACATTAGGACTCACAGGACTCATGAGTATGGCTAAAGTACAGCACATAGATCCTTCATAACTTAAAAATGAACAGATAAATCAGTCTGTAATAGAGTGACCCTGTTGCAGTTTTTATTTTTTAAAGAGCAGAGGCCGATGGGATGGAAACCCTACTGCCCTCTTCTAGCTCATATAAAAAAAATAGTAAAAAATGCGTCCAAGTTTCTTCGACGCAATCGAGTGTTCTGTACAATCACTACAGCGTATAATCAATAAATCTATCTTTCGGTGGTCTCAGTATAATGTTGTCTGAGCCGCGGCCCATGAAACTCTAACCACGGTCCAGTGGTGGCCTAGCCTATATCGTTGCCAGAAGGACGGCTATGGCTTTAACCTTAGATAAAATAAAAACTACTGAGGCTAGAGGGCTGCAATTTGCTATGTTTGATGACTGGAGGGTGAATGATCAACATAGCAATTTCCAGCCCTCTAGCCTCAGTAGTTTTTAAGATCTGAGGACGGACAGAAAAAGTGCGGACAGAAAAAGTGCGGACAGAAAAAAGTGCGGAAGGACAGACAAAGCCGGCACAATAATTTTCTTTTGCGAAAAACTAAAACGAATTCTCCAAATTAAAATGTATAAGAAATATGAAGAAAACAGTTATGAAGAAATGAATTATGGTACAAAATCGCAGAGGAAAAAAAAAATACAAGGCGAACGTCGAATAATGGAATCCTTAGCAAAAGTACACACACTTAGCAAACCAGACCTCGAGAGAAATGACAGGCGAAAAAGAAAAAGAAAAAAAAAGAAAGAAACTAAAGGTGACAAGGCCCCGAGGGGTTACAAGAAAACGAGGGAGGGAGGGAGGGAGGGAGGGAGGGAGAGACGGGGGAGGGGGTACTTTGAAGAATGGTGCCGGTCGATCATTCTATTAATATTTCTCCTTCTTCTAGGGTTTCAAGGATCTTACGCGTGATTGAGATACTGCCCTCTTGGCTGAAGGTCTGGGATTAGACGGTATCGAAGGAGCTACTCGCAGAGTTACACACTGAACACTGGCACAAACAAACGCACAAATCTGAGAAAATTTTAAATTAAGGCGCATGCGCACACATTCATATAAATCGATAATCGTCAATGGCTTGGAAAGAAAGTCGAAACCGGTCGGGACCTACACCCCGTCTCTTATTTTTCACCTGTGGTTACGTGTGATAAATGTATCACGTACAAAAGTGATTATAATCATATGTATACATATAAATATACAGTATATTATATATATAGATATAAATTTATCATATATACATAAACAATACAGACACAGACATATGCAAACATCTACACGGACAATTACAGAGAAGCAACAAAGTTAACAGACAGAAAAATGTCCAAATAGACATCTTAAATTTGTATACATGACTTCAAATGGCTAAACGTTTACATGGCATTCACTTTAAGTGTAAGATAAGAACCACTATATATATATATATATATATATATATATATATATATATATATATATATATATATATATATATATATATATATATATATATATATATATATATATATATATATATATATATAATTTCAGCACTTAACACTTTCCTTATTAAAGAGTGGCGTCAGAAAACACAAGACATCAGCAAATGCCACATTCAAGTTTAAGCTGCCAATTCGGGGCTGAATCCCATATTCAAAAAATGTCAAAAATAAAAAAAAATAAAAAAAATCAAACGTCCATAAGCTAAATATGCTGGTTCAAAGTCGGGGGTTGAATCCCATATTAAAAAAATCTCCATATGAAATATATATATATATATATATATATATATATATATATATATATATATATATATATATATATATATATATATATATATATATATATATATATAAAACAAATTTAAACGTCACTAAGTTAAATATGCTTTCTCAGATTCAGGGGTTGAATCCCATATTTACAAAAATCTTCAAATGATTATATAAAAAAACAAACTTGAACGTCACTAAGTTAAATATGCTTTCTCAGATTCGGGCTGAATCCTATATTTACAAAAATCTTCAAATGATTATATAAAAAAAACAAACTTAAACGTCACTAAGTTAATTATGCTTTCTCAGATTCGGGGCTGAATCCCATATCCAAAAAATGTCAAAAATACAAAAAAAAAAAAAAAAAATCAATCGTCCATAACCTAAATATGCTGGCTCAAATTCGGGGGTTCAATCCCATATTAAAAAAAAAAGATCTTCAAATGAAATATATAAAAAAAAAGTCAAATATCCATAAGCTAAATATACAGGTTCAAAATCGGGGTTGAATCCCATATTAAAAAAAAAAAAACCTCCAAATGGAGAAATAAAAAAATAGCAGAAAGTCAAACGCCCTTAAGTTAAATATGCTGCCTCAAATATAGCCCAGAGAATTTATCCTCTCGACGTAAGTATATCACATCGATCGAGCAATCAACTTAAAAAGTCGCTGCCGGCTCCATGACCTAAATGACTCACTTTGAAACCAGCCCCGCGCTCACGTGCCCGCGCTCGCGCGCACGTACATGCACACACACACACACACACACACACACGTACGCAACCACACACTAACGCATTCGCCCGTACCACACACACACACACAAACACACATCCATCACATACAAGCCGCCTCCTTGTGATTAATCGAATACCACCATTATTGTGTAAAAAAAAATTATTATGTTTACAGTCTCTCTCTCTCTCTCTCTCTCTCTCTCTCTCTCTCTCTCTCTCTCTCTCTCTTACTTACATTTATAATTGGGGCACACACACACAATATACAAGTATATATATATATATATATATATATATATATATATATATATATATATATATATATATATATATATATATATATGTATATATAATTTATATATATATATAAAATTTACATTAGTATTATATACATATACATATATATATGTATAATCTATATATACATATATGCATATAGATATAAAAATACATATATATATATATATATATATATATATATATATATATATATATATATATAACTTCTCTAATAAAAAGAACCCATAAAAACGCCAAAATGTAGTTGGAATTCTGTTTTACCAAAAATATGTCATATATATATATATATATATATATATATATATATATATATATATATATATATATATATATATATATATATATATATATATATATAATGTGTGTGTGTGTAAATATATATATACATATATATACTGTAATTTGTTTGTGTACCATTACTCTTCCTAATACCTTTTTATTTTTTGGAGACCCAACATAATCGCTCCCATCAATGTCACGCCTGTCAAAATAAGCGTTCGATGTGTCGACGCAAACCGCCACAATCTGACGTCCGTGGAAGAAAAATCGCTCTCCGGTCGTCAACAGGACACTGCGCCAATCAAAGCCACGAATTAAATCCGATGTGGCTTCACGATTTATGAACGGTCGTGACAAATTATCTATCTTTATTACACATCAGCCATGAAAGCGGAGAGAGAGAGAGAGAGAGAGAGAGAGAGAGAGAGAGAGAGAGAGAGAGTTACAGTTATCAGGAAACAAACAATACTACTGTAATGTCAAAGTACGCAAAAGGATGGAAGATTGAAACTTAGCTTCAGTTCATTCATTTAATATTTCTTCTACTTCTACAACAAGTCAAATCTATGTCTTGTATATTAATAATCTAATTCGCATCTTGGAGATGTGTTACTGACACGGGCGGAAGCTAAACTGAGCCAACTTTGCTGGTACAGGGTAACGATACACTGAGATTTAATCTGCAATTTTACATAACTTTAAAGATAAAGAAAGATGGCAAAATTACCAAGAATACCTTCCGAATGAAACTGCATAATAAAAAATAAAATAAAATAAAATAAAAAATGCGCCGAAGTTTCTTCGGCGCGATCGAGTTCTCTGTACAGCGTATAATGCTGTATGAGCCGCAGCCCATGAAACTTTCAGCCACGGCCCGGTGTGGTCTGCGTTGTAAGCACCTATAGCGGTGCCAGACGCACGATTATGGCTAACTTTAACCTTAAATCAAATAAAAACTACAGAGGCTAGAGGGCTGCAATTTGGTATGTTTGATTACTGGAGGGTGGATGATCAACATACCAATTTGCAGCCCTCTAGCCTCAGTAGTTTTTAAGATCTGAGGGCGGACGGAAATTGTGCGGACGGACAGACATATAGCCATCTCTATAATAGTTTTCTTTTACAGAAAACTAACCAGACATGTTTCTGTAAACCGTAGTGCTTAAATAACTACAATTAGCTTTCAAACTAAACTGCTCAACGAAAAAAAATATATATATATAATTCAAGTCTTTGCAGCAGTACGGTAGCGCTTTAAAAACCCGAAGATGGATGACCTAAGTACTGGAGCGAACTTCAGAGAAAGTTTTTGCCTGAATACTTTTATCCTCCGATTCCGCAGCGAAAGGAAAGGAAAGGAAGAAAGTTCGGTCCTAAGTTTTCACAGCGACCCAGACCCGATCTCCGATTCTCTCGACGTCTTTCTCCAACTTGTGTCTTCTACTTTAAACACCACTGAAATAAGAATATTAAAAGTGGCGAGTAATGTGTCCATTTCAGGAATTGAAGGGACCTAAAACCTGATTTTTAAAGTAATGAGTCCAGTTCAGAAATTGAAGGGACCTAAAACCTGATTTTTAACAATCTGAACTCTGCTACAGAATAGAATATAGAATTTAGGCCAAAGACCCAGCGGTGGGACCTATCAGGTCATTCAGCGCTGAAACGGAAATTGACAGTAAAAAGGTTTGAAAGGTGTAACAGGAGGAAAGCCTCGAAGCAGTTGCACTGTGAATCAATTGTTAGGAGAAAAAATAAGTATACCTTAGTTTTACCAGACCACTGAGCTGATTAACAGCTCTCCTAGGGTTTAGGAGAGGGTGGAAAGGAAGGTGGAAGAAAGAGAATATGAGCGGAGGTATAGTAAAAGGAATGGAAAGGGTTGCAGCTAAGGGCCGAAGGGACGCTGCAAAGAACCTTAAGTAAAGCCTACAGTGCACCGCATGAGGTGCACTGACGACACTAACCCCCTACGAGGTGGACCGGTTTGTTGTTTATTATTATTATTATTATTATTATTATTATTATTATTATTAAAATAGTTTAACCAGACTTTGGTTTGTTACGAGCTATGGAAATTACTTCATTTAGCGTACGATTTGTCACAGCAGATTTCTTCGCGACTAAAAACATCATGGAATACTGAAAAAAAAAAAATTCATATATCGCTTGTTTTAATCGACGAACTTCCATGATAAAGTACATCAAAATTCGCAACACGTTTAAACCTCGAAACATTCCTTGCGGAGTTCCCTTATCTTATATACTTACACAGGAGAGGGGTCCACCAATGTAGACATGATATATACACACAAATGTATACATATACATGTTATATATATATATATATATATATATATATATATATATATATATATATATATATATATATATATATATATATATAATTTTACATATATATAGCTGAATCACGAAAATATGAAACGTGATGAATATATAAATAATGACAAAATCCACGAAGGAAAGAGAAACAATGGACTGCTGCAAGGCCTTTCGACTTGTCGAAGTAAAGGACGACAAGTCGAAAGGCCTCGCAGGACTCCATATATATATATATATATATATATATATATATATATATATATATATATATATATATATATAAACTGCTATAAGTTAGGCTAAAGAGCAAATTGCGTCCTCATCAAACAAGATTAGAGGAAACTAAAAATGAAATTACTATAAAATACATTATTAAATATTTAATCCCAACCTTGAATTTCACAAGAAAACCTCCTTTAAAAAAAGAGCAAGCCCTTTAACTAAAAACTTAAAAATAAGGACAAAACTGACAACCTTCCTAGTCTAATCTGTTACATGCTAACCTCTACAAAAAGCCAAAAGTTCTTTCACTGAGCAGCTGAAATTAATGACAAGTTCATGATTAAATGGACGTGCTCTATGAAAACCCCAAAAAGGCTTCTATAAAACGTTTAACCTAGTTGCCTCGTTTCCTGGTCCTTCGCCATTTGAATGGGACACGCTACGGCCATTCAGAGTCGACTGATCGACGTGACATTCCTTGCACGAACTGGGTACCGCCCGCCTGACGTCATTCATCTTCTCGTGCGAAAAGCTTAAAATAACTACATAAAACGACGCGTATATCTAATCATGCATGTGGTCGTAAACATGCACACAAGCATAACACATACATACATACATACATACATACATACATACATACATACATACACAAACAATTCATACTTAAAGTAACAAAGAGCTGGCACAAATCATAATATATAGACATTATATACGAACGAGATTGTTGGTGCACTCTACGTGTGCTGGAACCCGGGGCTGCTGTCTCTACCCTCCTGATCCCCTACCTACCCTGCCCCCACCCGGGATGGTCAAACAAGTTCGCAGGAGGAGGGTGGCTGTATCCTCTACGCTCCCAATCCCCTACCTACCCCGCCCACACCCAGGGAAGGAAAACAGGTTTGCAGGGGGTGGGTGGCTGTTTCATGTCTCTCCTACCCTCCCGATTCCCTACCTACCCTGCCCCACCTGGGGCGGACAGACAGCTTTGCAGGAGGAGGGTGGATGTTTCCCATACCCTCCCATTCCCCTACCTACCCTGCCCCCAGCTGGGGAGGGCAAACAGGTTTGCAGGGGGTGGGTGGCTGTGTCATGTCTCCCCGCTGGAACTGGGGCCTATTGTCTCCCCTACCCTCCCGTTCCCCCACTTAACCAGCCCCAACCGGGGCGGACAAACAGGTTTGCAGGGGGTGGGTGGCTGTGTCATGTCTCCCCTACTGTCACCCGGGGTGGACAAACAAGATCAGTTCCTCTCTGATTTTATTATTATAGATACATACCAAAAGGCTTAAAAACAAAATCCACGAATAATCACATATAGGTAAAACCTGAATATATATGCTTAAAATTACCCAAATACACAAATAAGCCGCATATACACATACATACGCATATATAACCACGTACAGACTCACAAGCACAATAACTATCCACTCAGTTGACCTCGTACCACCCGTGATGCCAGCTCATCTCACACAGACTGTGGAAATTGGCAATCCTCGAACTACACTGCTCATTTACATTTATAGTTCCCTTCTGTTTCTAAGCTTTGGAATTTCCTTTCTGCTTCTGTTTCCTTTGGCGTTTAAAATCTGTCTGCCTCTAAGAGGCAGAGAGATCTGACGCTTCAACTGGGGTTAAATCTCATGAACCTTCTTCTTATTAGTAAATATATAAAACAAAACATGAGGCATAACGTTTTTTGGATGTAAATAATAAACAAGAAACTCAATATGGCCGTGACTAGAGAGAGAGAGAGAGAGAGAGAGAGAGAGAGAGAGAGAGATAAGCCGCCATCAGTCGCAAGCGAAACAAAAGACAGATGGTGCAATCCCACGAACACTAGAGAATTGACATCTATTAAAGAAAGAAAATAGAATCTAATCCTACATCCAATAATACATCAAAGGCCTCTCGGGGGAGACTTTTCTGCTGACCTAATCGCATGCCAATGTGGCGAGGTAGGATGCCCAGCGACCACACAGCGTTTATAATCTAAATAAACAAAAATGGATCTCTTTGGGACGTCGAGCTTTTTAAAGGCGAGCGTGATGACGTCATCAAGGAGATCGCCCGAGAGGTGCGTGTCGAGAGTACCGGCTTTGCTGATTGACCCATCGACGCCTATAACGTGGGCAGTTGAATTCTCTCTCTCTCTCTCTCTCTCTCTCTCTCTCTCTCTCTCTCTCTCTCTCTCTCTCTCAAACACACGCACAAACACTAAAATGGTGGAATCTTCGAGTAAGAAAGTAATGAATGTCTCTTCCTCTCCATAGATTTGAATCTATTAATAAGCATCTCTCTCTCTCTCTCTCTCTCTCTCTCTCTCTCTCTCTCTCGCTAACGGTGGAATCTTTCGAGTGAGAACGTAATGAACCCCTCTTCCTCTCAATAGGTTTGAATCTATCAATAAAAATCTCTCTCTCTCTCTCTCTCTCTCTCTCTCTCTCTCTCTCTCTCTCTCTCTCTCTCTCTCTCCCGGACGGGAAGGGATTGGAAACTTAAAGAAAACAGATGTAAGGTGAAAAAGAATGGCTGGTGACATTCACAGCTATCCATATACTTCAAGATATTTCCTTTTATCTGTCCTTAGGGCTGTCACTGTGAAAAATGCTTCAGAGATGAGAACTGCGTCAACCAACCCAGGCGTCAAATGTTTACTATAAAGGAAAGGATGCCTTGGAAGCCTGTCTTTGCCGACGATGACAAATGGAAGGGGGAAAAGAAATTTGGTAAACAGTTGGCAATGAGAAACGAGCTCGTCAGAAGGAATTTTTAAAATCGGTCATCCGTGACGTGTACTTGCAAGGGGTAAATAACCTGCCTATGGAAGTCCATGCAAAAAGAGGGTTTGTGCTGTGTAAGTGTGTATGTATATGTATGTGTGTATATATATATATATGATATATATATATATATATATATATATATATATGATATATATATATATATATATATACATATAAATGGCTTGGAAATAAAGTCGAAACCGGTCAGGACCTACACCCCGTCTCTTATTTTTCACCTGTGGTAATGAGTGACACACACACACACATATATATAATATATACTATTATATATATATATATATATATATATATATATATATATATATATATATATATATATATATATATACCCATGGCACATGGACACACACACACAGACATCTTGCTAATGAGGCTGTGCATGCCAATGACATAAGATACTGGCAAGAGACGCCAAGCGAGTTCTGACACTGTTATGAAGAGACCCGCCAGGCGCAGGCATAAAGACATTTCTTGCTGTCACACATTCTCTAAAGGCACTTAGGTGCTTTTATAGATACGACCCGTTCATGTTCTTTATAGGACAAATAACTGCAGATCTATGACGATCAAACACGGACGGATCGGCCTCCCTTCAAAGGATGGCGTGCAACTGGAACTTCAGAAGTTCAAGCGACGTTGCAGTGCATTACTACCCTAATACAATTCTCCTTGCATTTTAATACATTATCTAATCATTAATTTATTAATCTATTTTTTTCTTCATTAATAAGTGAGATCTCGTCTTTCTATATTTCCCCTTTGCATTACTCTTACTTCTTCCTAATAGACGCCTTAATATTCTTCGCAAGCTTGAATTTCAAGTCAGTGGCCCCTTTGGTGGGCTTCTTGTTCCATATGAATAGGGCTCCTCATCTGAAGAAGAATAATAATAATAATAATAATAATAATAATAATAATAATAATAATAATAATAATAATAATACTGAAATACAAGGGTAATTGTAACACTTCGCCCAGACTAGAACGTTTCTTACCGGATGAGTTACTGCTGGGCTTCGGAGTTTTCTTAATGATTCTGTTTTTCCACACTGTAAAGATCTTCCTTCCTTCAGGAGCCATCTGCTCTACTTTCACCAAGCCCTGGTCCTCTTTTTTTTTATTTTTTACTTGTTTTTTCTGGGTTTGGGCTACAAATGGGGCATACACTCTAATTATATATATATATATATATATATATATATATATATATATATATATATATATATATATATATATATAATGTGCTTTTCAATCTGATAAGGATGCACATGGATACCCAACTCGATTTCAGCTACCAGAATTGGCCCCTTTGCACCGCTAATGTAGCGATTTCAATCAATCAATTATTCAATACACGATTCAAGGTCAGAAACTGGGCTCGTGTGACAATGCGCCGAGTCTGTCTTCAATGGCCGAGGATTTTAAACTTTTGTTTCTACATAATTTTGAAAATTAAGTTAAAATTTTCCAAAATTTCCCGTCCATACTCACTCTTTTCAGAACTAGGACTGACACACTCATTCCAGGGTTCCTCAAAGGTTTCGATAATTTTCATATAGCTTTTTTTTCTATATTTTGGCAGTTTCAATATATTATTTGGCTTCAAACCAATTTCTTTTTTCATTTTACAACTTTGAAGTTAAATATGATCATCTAAAGTGTTCAGACGCTGACGACACCCAGTCTCTCATAAAACTGAATTGAACTGAATATAGGATTTAGGCCAAAGGCCAAGCACTGGGACCTATGAGGTCATTCAGAGCTGAAACGGAAATTGACAGCAAAAGTTTGAAAGGTGTAACAGGAGGAAAACCTCAAAGCAGCTGCACTATGAATCAATTGTTAGAAGAGGGTTGAGGAAAGCAAGGCGGAAGAAAGAGAGTATGAAAGGAGGTACAGTAAAAGGAATGAAAGGGGTTGCAGCTAGGGGCCTAAGGAAGGCACGCTGCAAAGAACCTCAAGTAATGCCTACAGTGCACCGCACGAGGTGCACTGACGGCACTAACCCCCTACGGGAACCAGTCTCTTACTGAATGAAACCAATGAAAATATTATTATTTCCAGTATTATACCTTCAGATTAAATGTTAGATCGTAATATACAGCAAATGCCGAAATTCGGAAAAGTTAAACACCCCCGACGAGCAAAGAAACTCAGATGAACGACGAAAAACTAACGTTCAAAAAAAAAAAAAAAAAAAAAAAACTGCACGCTATAAAAACAAACAATTAACATGGCGGCTTCCAACCGGCCATATACACTCCATTCAGGATTACCCATTGCATAATTATCTACGGCCTTCTTCGAAATTGCTTATCGATTCCTTCCTCTCTCTCTCTCTCTCTCTCTCTCTCTCTCTCTCTCTCTCTCTCTCTCTCTGTGACAGTCAGGCGTTCGCCCTGGGACCAAGATAGATAGGCATCGAAACGATCCATTCAAATTACAATATGCCATCCTACCTAAAGAGAGAATTTGGCACCTAGCTGTTGGTTATTTGTGAGAGAGAGAGAGAGAGAGAGAGAGAGAGAGAGAGAGAGAGAGAGAGAGAGAGAGAGAGAGAGAGAGAGGTAACAAACCTGAGAGACCAGTAACTTATCCAATAAGGAATATACTGTATAATGTAATTAAAAACTACGGTGAATGTCATATGAGAATATTTTACTCATATAATATTCTCTCTCTCTCTCTCTCTCTCTCTCTCTCTCTCTCTCTCTCTCTCTCTCTCTCTCTCTCTCTCTCAGTTTTCATCTGCTCTTCGCCCCCTCCTCGCTTATTTTGCCGAAAGCCATCAGCTTTCTCCTGCTATCTTTCTGTCGCCACAACTGCCGGTCAACCATTTATTGATGTTAAGCCTATGAGATAAGACCTTTATCTCTTGAGGCTTTAGTCCGCGGATAAATTCAAGGCTGCTGCTATTACTAATACTACTGATATTGCTACTGCTACTGCTACTGCTACTGCTGATGATGTTACTGCTACTGCTACTGCTGATGATGTTACTGCTACTGCTACTACTAATACTACTACTACTACTGCTACTAACGGGGCGATGTATGGGAAAAATAACACGAGGGATTCCTGCTATAATAAGTTGGTGGCAGAGAGAGAGAGAGAGAGAGAGAGAGAGAGAGAGAGAGAGAGAGAAATAACTGTAAATATCGAAAAAGACTAAAACAGCAACACTAAATATGACTGTTTAAAATAAAAACAAACAAAAAATGCGCCGAAGTTTCTTCGGCGCAATCGAGTTTCCTGTACAGCCGCTACAGCGTATAATCAAGGCCACCGAAAATGGATGTTTCCATGGACTCCGTACAATGCTGCACGAGCCGCAGCCCATGAAACGTTCAGCCACGGCCCGGTGGTGGCCTGTCCTATATCGTTGCCAGAAGCACGATTATGGCTAACTTTAACCTTACATTAAATAAAAACCACAGAGGCTAGAGGGCTGCAATTTGGTGTGTTTGATGACTGGAGGATGGATGATCAACATACCAATTTGCAGCCCTCTAGCCTCAGTAGTTTTTAAGACCTGAGGGCGGACGGAAAAAGTCGGCACAATTATAGTTTTCTTTTACAGAAAACTAAAAAAAATCTTGACGATTTCAGTATCCTTGGGAATTCTGTTAGATTCCAACTTCTTTTATGACTTTTGTGGTTCACTTGGCAGCGCCCTTGGCTTCAACTGAAAGACCCAGGTTCGATCCCAATATGAGGTGTACAGTATTTGTATGTATATACGCATGTATGTGTATATTCATACATACATTCATATATATGTGTATATATAATATATATATGTATATATACATATATACATACATACATATATATATATATATATATATATATATATATATATATATATATATATATATATATAAATTCAAAACAATATCATTCCTGTACAGCAACTCGAGGCAACACAAATAAACAGAGAAGAATTAAAAGTTTCTTAACTCAGAACATTGTCTGAACAATGAGAAGGCAACAGTCCATTGTGCTTTCAAAGGCGACTACTCCAGTCCATTGTGCTGTCAATACACGAATCATTTTGTGTGTGTGTGTGTGTATTTACATATATATATATATATATATATATATATATATATATATATATATATTATACAGTATACTGTATATTACCTGCCTGAAGAGAGAGAGACGGTTGTTTTCTGAAATACAGCTTTAACATTCTACATTTTGGCGTTTTTAGGGGTTCCTTTTATTAGATATGTATATATATATAGTTATATATATATATATATATATATATATATATATATATATATATATATATATATATATATATATTTACATACATATATAATATACTGTACATATATGTGTGTGTGTGTGTATGAGAGAGAGAGAGAGAGAGAGAGAGAGAGAGAGAGAGAGAGAGAGAGAGAGAGAGAGAGAGAGAGAGGTACAACGGTAAAAATGGAACATCAGCTAAAGTCACGTATTTATTTATTCAGTACGAATATCAAATGAGCAAACATTGCGTCTTCTCGTAAGACCCTGAATACTCTAAAATACTTTCTCCTTCCCAGCAAGGAACCTTCTCCTTCAAGAGCAAGAAACAAAAAGGCGCACAAACGATACATACACGCTCACGTGCGACAAAACCTCAAACAAACAAACAAACACACACACACACACACCTCGTAGGTGAGACACTGTGTGTGTGTGTGTGTGTGTGTGTGTCAGATTACTACACCCCGTTACGTGAGGGTGTCTCGGGATGAGTCACTATAAAATGCGACTCTTTTCTCTCCCCAAAAGCGATCGTTTTCCTGCTCCAGTACGGCCCACGGCGTTTACGTACCTAGTATATTCGTATCCCACAATCGTACGTACCGAATAATTACACCCTTTATGCATGTTGTATCCATCACGCCTCTGCATGCATGCATGCATGTAGCGTCACGGCTTGTTCGTATACGCGACGATGTTCCAATCCTATATATTCGCATGTATATATATACACATATATACATACACACATATATATGTGTATATATATATATATATATATATATACCTACGCTAGATACCATCCAGTTTCAATTAGGTCCTGTTAGTAATTGTATTAATGCACAGAACAATTGTGTAGGTGATAAAGTTAATATATATACATTATTTATACATATGTGTGTGTTATATACATACATGTGTGTACATTTATATATATATATATATATATATATATATATACATATATAATATATATATATATTTTATAAATATATATATATAATACAAATCTTGTGATCCAACTTATATGCATTTAAACGCACCACTGATCAAACTGTATAAAGTGAATACCTTGTATTTCACTTCAGTTACATGTATACAAAGCACCTCTACGCCCAAGTATACATTTATACTTATAACAGTGACAAGAATGCCTGTGAACAGAATCATGTCTACCTATCTTTAAAATAACTCTAATTCTTAAGAACGTTACTTGCAAACAGTCCTACCATTCAAGAGTAATATTGAAAACAAATAACAATGCCTGCTTGTACATGCAAATTAGGAATACAGAGTTATTAATTAAGACGGAATATATTAATATCCAAAACTTAAAACTAGATTACTCTAGTTACTTTAGCCTCAGTCCCTTAAATCCCATTGTGCCTCCGTTTGGCCTAACCACCGAATCATGTAACCAGTAGTTAGTCGCCTGTTTTTCTTCGGCGCAATCGAGTTTTCTGTACAGCCGCTACAGCGTATAATCAAGGCCACCCAAAACAGATCTATATTTCGGTGGTCTCGGTATAATGATGCATGAGCCGCGGTCCATGAAACTTTAACCACGGGTCGCTGGTGGCCTATCCTATATAGCTGCCAGAAGCGCGATTATGGCTAACGTTAACCTTAAATAAAATAAAAACTACCCAGGCTAGAGGGCTGCAATTTGGCATATCTGACGATTGGAGGGTGGATGATCAACACATCAATTTGCAGCCCTCTAGCATTAGTAGGTTTTAAGCTCTGAGGGCGGACAGAAAACGTGCTGACAGAATGAAGTGCTCGGACGGACAGACAAAGCCGGCACAATAGTTTTCTTTTACAGAAAACTAAGACAGGACACTAAATCAGTAATACTTTGGAAACAAAAATGACTATAGCTAATATTTTTAATGACTTACGAGAATCAGCCCATACTAAGTCAGTAATAATATGAAAAAAATGACTATACCTAATATTTTTAATGACTTATGAGAATCAGCCCATCACCCGTCTAAAACCTATTCCCAAAAACCTTTCACTAATACATCATACAATTTATCAAACAAATCAACTTGAACATAACGGCCATCCGAGTGGAGAAAATGAGGCGAGGAGAGACACAAATAAAGAAATCTATCAAGGCCGCAGCTGAGTACCCGAGGGCACCCCACTCACTCAATTCGAGGAAGCGCCCCGCCACCGCCAGAAACCCTATGAATACCCAAGCGGTGAACCACACGCGCATGCCCCATTTTGTAATGGGAAGTGGCCCCATCGCTTATGAGTAAGCGTCAGTGGGTCAATCATGGAACCCACCCATGAGTAAACAACAGGAAGGGGAGGAAGGGATAGGAAAGGGGGGTGAGGAGAAGGGAAGGGGGGTGAGGGAGGGAGGGGCAATCCCTCACCCGATCATTTTGAATGAGTAAGTGAAGTTTCCTTCCCCCTTGCCAGGAGTCGTTGCGGCACTCATGGTCGGCCCATATTTACAGAGCCTTGGGTCGGCCATATCTCTGTTGCTCCAATACGGAAAAAGAAATAATTTTTTAGCTTTCTGTAAAAGAAAACTATTGAGGTCGGCTATCTGTCTGTCCGCACTTATTCTGCCCGCCCTCAGATCTTTAAAACTAATGAGGCTAGAAGGCTGCATATTGCTATGTTGATCACCCACCCTCCAGTCATCAAGCATACCAATTGTAGCCCTCTAGTCTCAGTAGTTTTGATTTTATTTACGGTTAAAGTCAGCCATGATCGTGGTTCTGGCACCGTTATAGATGCCAACAATACAGGCCACCGACGGGCCGTGGCTGAAATTTTCATGGGCCGCGGCTGAGATTTTCATACAGCATTATATGCTGTACAGAAAACTCGATGGCGCCGAAGTTTCCGCGCATATTTTACTTGTGTGCGTGTATTTTTTTTTCACTGTCCATGGTGACAGCTCAACCTCATTTGCGAGGACAGATTATTGCAAGAAATCAATCAATTACTAGCCAACAGGTTCAAAATTTGGCAGCAAGACCCACGGAATGGCAGAAAACGTGCCCTTGTCACATCTCATGGCACCCATAGCGCCTTCTATAGAGATGGCTGCGAGACCAGTCGGATGCTGTCTTACGCAACAGTGACTCCAAAGAGTGACTGACTTGAATTGAATTGAACTGAATACAGAATTTAGACCAAAGGCCAAGCGCTGCCACCAACGAGGTCATTCAGCGCTGAAACGAAAATTGACAGTAAAAAGGTCTGAAAGGTGTAACAGGAGGAAAACCTCAAAGCAGTTGCACTAGGAATCAGTCGTAGGGAGAGGGTTGAGGAAAGTAAGATGGAAGAAAAAGAACATGAAAGGAGGTACAGTAAAAGGAACGAAAGGGGTTGCAGCTAGGGGCCGACGGCACGCTGCAAGGGACCTTAAGTCATGCCTACGGGGGACTGACTTACAGGAAAAGATATCTGGTCCAGACTTGACAGGAATAAGACCACAACGCAGTGGCCATGAAATACCTGAAAGATAAGTTGAAAATGATAATAATAATGTAATAATGATGAAAACATGACGTCGTCAAACAACTTCACAAGAATGACAAATAACGCAATTAAAGACGGGATCAATTTCTTCCTACTTTTCTCTCTCGTTCCCCCCCGATGACAAATCTATATTGTTGAAGCTGGATTTGTAAGCGAACGGCCCACCTTGAGTCCACCATGTAAATATTCATGTGAATCGAACTGAATTGAATTGAATATAGAATTCACAAGCACTGGGAGCTATGAAGTCATTCAGCCTAAAATGGAAATTGACAGTAAAAAGGATTGAAAGGTGTAACAGGAGGAAAACCTCGCAATTGCACTATCAATCAATTGTTAGAGGAGGGTGGGAAGTAAAATGGAAGAAATAGATTATGAAAGGAGGTACAGTAAAAGGAACGAAAGAGGTTGCATTAAGTAAGGCTACAGTGCACCGCATGAAGTGTACTGACGACACTACCCCTCTACGGGGTTATTCATATGAATAACAATACCCTTGAAAAGTCCGCACACTGAATACTGTCATATAGAAACGGAATAATAAATGAAATAACAATCATCAACGCAGAATTAATCTCATCACCATCACCACGAAACACCTGGCCCAGGGCAATCTACAAACAGTCAGTGACTAATAAATCCTGAAGCATCTCCCGGTCAGCACAGCACAAACACTCAATAAGAAAAAATGTTGACAAGCACAAAGCTACGACCTGCGACACACACCGCATACCAGAGATATCAGTCACCACCTTGACGAATTGCCCAATGAACCACATATATATATATATATATATATTCCAAGGATCCCTCGTAGGAACGCGATCCTTTATGACAGAAGGAATAAACATCGGGAACAAGAACAAACCACCACTCAATTGTGAAACCAACCACAAACAGATGGAAAAAGTAGCGAAGTGATGTTTCCCATGGATATCAGTAACACGGCAGAACAACAAGCGGCGCTTATTTGGACGCCTGCGGCCATGCTATGTCAACCACAAGGTTAAGAACTCGCTAACCACAATGACAAGAGCATCCAGCCTGTCTCAAGGAAGGGGACAAATACCAAGCGCATGAGAGAGAGAAAGAGAGAGAGAGAGATTTTGTCTTCCCGTTCAGTCTCTCCCCATGGCCACAACACATCAGTAAACTTACTGCCTGGTATATTATATTGTACCTAACCTGCGTCAACAGATGCTTTCTACAGAATCAACCCATGCAGCCCCCACCTCCTACCCGCCCCCACAACTTCCCGTCCGGTTGTACTGTACAAGTCAAAATCTCCACCGTATCCTCGTACAATTATAAGAACTCTTGGCGGCGAAGGCCACCTTCCCTACCCTTAGGTACTGAAGAGTTCACAAAATATAAACAAGTAAAAAAATGCATATAATCAAGGCCACCGAAAATACATCTATCTTTCGGCGGTTTCGGTGTAATGCTGTATGAGCCGCGGCACGTGAAACTTTAACCAAGGCCCGCTTAACCACATCCCGGTGCTGGCCTGTCCTATAACGTTGCCAGACGCACGATTATGGCTAACTTTAACCTTAAATAAAAAAAAAAAAAACTACTGAGGCTAGAGGGCTCCAATTTGGTATGTCTGATGACAGGAGGGTGAATGATCAACATCCCAATTTGCAGCCCTCTAGCCTCGGTAGTCTTTAAGATCTGAGGGCGGACAGAAAAAGTGCGGACAGCCTGACGAAGCTGGCACAACAGCTTTCTTTTACAGAGAGCTAAAAACAGTGATCGACAGGGAAAAAGAACAGAAACACTTCTCCAAACCGGGATGACAGAGAAGCTTCACTTCTTGAACTAAAAACAAAATCTGAAACGGAGAAAAGATAAATTTTCAAGTAACTATCCTTTTTTATGTCTTCACGAACGAGTCCCTCTGGAAACAGACGACCACGAGCATCAGGCTCTCTCTCTCTCTCTCTCTCTCTCTCTCTCTCTCTCTCTCTCTCTCTCTCTCTCTCTCAGGTAGCGACCTTTTCTCGCATTCGATACCCGAACGGAGCGAGGAAGGAAAAGAAAGGTTTGGTGAAATTCGTTGAGAGAGAGAGAGAGAGAGAGAGAGAGAGAGAGAGAGAGAGAGAGAGAGAGAAATATAATACTTAAGATCATAGGATGAATGCTAGTACTGCACCAGACCAGGTTTCTTGACATGCCTTTAGGTCAGGTTAGGTTAGGTTGAATAAAATCACCCTACTAATTTGGATGTGGGGAACATAATGAGATTATTGTCAAGGAAATTCTATGGTTAGTTTTTAAGATATGGCGTCCAGCTTTTTTTCAAGGAAATGTTCCAGTACTCGGTCACATCTCGGGAAAATGCCACCGGGATGAATCCATTCATGAGATACGTGTGTGTGTGTGTGTGTGTGTGTGTGTGTGTGTGTGTGTGTGTGTGTGTGTGTGTGTGTGTGTGTGTATTTTGACATGTTTCTTTTTTCTCGTCCGATCTCATGCAAAAAATAAACTTCTCAATTTAATTCCATTTGATAAAACAGCAGTAGTACCGTGAACTTGGGAGCAAACAATATCCATTAAATTTCAATTTTCCAGCTTGTTTCGAAAAAAAGGGAAGGGGAAATTATACAAATAAATGAAAGGGAGAATCCCCTGTAATTAAACAGGACACTACGCAACAAAACGTTCAAAATAAAATCCATTAATGAAATTAAATCATTTCCTTAAAATGGAAGTTAATTTAGAAGTGTTTCAATAACTACAATACTCCATGGAGACTGTTTTAACATCATATAGATCATCCTATACTTATCTTTTTTATCATGTATATACAAATTAACTCATCAAAACCTGCAAGTGGTTAGGGTGGTTACGAGAATCTCTCTCTCTCTCTCTCTCTCTCTCTCTCTCTCTCTCTCTCTCTCTCTCTCTCTCTCTCTCTGAATGACTCTGTAACCAATGACAAAATATGAAAAAATCGGAAAGTAAAGGATTCTCTCTCTCTCTCTCTCTCTCTCTCTCTCTCTCTCTCTCTCTCTCTCTCTCTCTCTCTCTCTCTCTCTCCCCCGATTCGATAATAGAACGCAAGCAGTATCCCAAATACAATTCAGAGGAATAACATGATCACTCGCAGTTCCCTTAAATACGGTGATGGTCAGGGATTTATTTTTGCAATTCCCCTGAGAAGCCATTCATGCGTGGAGAGTGAGATAACGAGAGAGAGAGAGAGAGAGAGAGAGAGAGAGAGAGAGAGAGAGAGAGAGAGCGCAGGCGCATTTCTGCAAATTAAACCATCTTGCTGCGCGAAACCGGGAAGGGCTACGAAACAGACGAGAAACAAATGAAAGACGGGGAAGCGAAGAGGGACGGAAGA
>NC_089777.1:14029344-14034344 GCF_040412425.1 Macrobrachium rosenbergii | reverse complement strand
ATATATATATATATATATATATATATATATATATATATATCTTTTGACATTTGCCTCTTACCTTTCAAAAGGGTGGCACCAGGTGGTGGTGGTAATCTTTTGACCCTCATGAAGTCTATTGGGGATTGCTTTTTGTTTACATTCAGTGTGCCATGTTGACGTGTTGACATCAAGTACGACTATGCCAACAACCCAGCCTATAATAGCACTGCAGTTGCTTAACAAGATTATGGGTAGATAGGTAAGAGATTTTCGAGTACTGACCAGATCCAACGGCTTAGTGTGTGTGTGTGTGTGTGTGTGTGTGTGTGTGTGTGTGTGGGCGCTCGCGCGTTTCACTCAGACGCATTGTATAATATATAGGTATACAAACATGCATTATTTATATAAATAAATATACATGAATGTATATATACAAATATTATTTATATAGAAATAATCAACACACAATCACGTGTGGAACAGAAATAAATTTCTGACTCACATCAGGATCGAACCCAGGCCTTTCAATTGAAAGACCTGAGTTCGATCCTGATGTGAGTCAGAAATTTATATATATATATATATATATATATATATATATATATATATATATATATATATATATATATATATATATATATATATATATATTATATATATATATATTGTATATATATATATATATATATATATATATATATATATATATATATATATATATATGTTACATTATATATATATATATATATATATATATATATATATATATATATATATAAAAAATCCACTTCCTAAATTTGGGTGGCTCCAAAAACCCAAGAACAAGCACTGACTAAAGCGTCTATCAGTAAACTCTTATATCTGAATGTAAATACATACAAGTCTCACAAAATAATTTCCCGTATACAGTTACCTGATGTCCAATCTGAGATCGGTCGAGAAACAGCTGCTGCCATGACGTCACGGATTAAAATCGCTAAGTAAGCAAAATAAACAAGATCATATAAAGGAGGAACATCCGCATTCTGAGATGAAGGTTCCACTACAATCCCCGGGGGGGGGGGCGAAAATGACAAGGCGTATATTATAACCTATTCACTGATCTGACTGAGCAATGAATAGACTGAGGGGCGATGAATATCAGACTGACCGACCTTTCTTGCAGTGAAGTCATCGTCAATGAAAACGAACAATTGTGGAAAAGAAATTATTTAGAGATATATAGTATTCAATATTTTTTTTAAAAGATGAAGACCCGTGTTCCTTATTCGTATGGATATACAAGTATTCGTTACAAGCCTGTACGTTATAATCGAACTATACTGTATACATGTATACATATACATATAATCACAAAATAGCCAGACAACTTCATTGTGTATGCATATATATATATATATATATATATATATATATATATATATATATATATATATATATATATAGATATATATATATATATAGATATATATATATATATATATATATATATATATATATATAGATATATATACATATAGATATATATATATATAGATATATATATATATATATATATATATATATATATATATATATATATATTCATACTACTAGTGTTAAGCTTCACTATGACGGGATGGTTTAGAATCAAGACTTTTATACACCACGGGATAATGAAAGCATCGTTATGCATACATCCATAAATACATATACAGTATATACAGTATATATGAATATATAAGTATATATACCGTATATATATGTGTATGTATATAATATTATATACTCGTATATATATACATTTTTTTAAACTGAGTCCTTCCCATTCGATCTATGCTAATGGTGTCTCCCTCCTCTCCCCCCTCCCCATCCCCGCTTCAATCACAGCAGCAGGAAAGTCTTCCTTCCTTCTCAGCGCTCGGCTGACTTCGATATTTTCGGAGGAACTGAAAATCGATTTCTGTTTGTGATCACGGGGGAACAAACTGATACGAGGAATGACTCATTATGACTCACAATGAGTCAGGAAGGAGAGAGAGAGAGAGAGAGAGAGAGAGAGAGAGAGAGAGAGAGAGAGAGAGAGTCACCCATCGCTGCTAATGTGATGGTCATCGACTTCATGATAGACTCATCATGACCGTGACAAAAGCCTTGACAGACAGATAGACTTTTAAAATCCTCTCTCTCTCTGTCTCTCTCTCTCTCTCTCTGTCTCTCTCTCTCTCTCCTCCAAACGAAATCCCACAATACAACAACCTACCTTACTTTTTATCTAAAAATGTTCGTCGGAAGAAAAATATACAATTCCATTTTTCTCGCTTTCTGTCTGTCCGAGCCTCTCTCTCTCTCTCTCTCTCTCTCTCTCTCTCTCTCTCTCTCTCTCTCTCTCTCTCTCTCTCTCTCTCACTCACAGACAACAGCGTACGTCAGAACAATGGGTCCTCATATAGAAAAAAAAAAAAAAAAAAGGCTTCTCACATACACAACAGAACAATTTGCCTTACTATACTCTACATTTCTGTCCTTGAATGCAGGTTTATTTTTCATTTACTCTCTCTCTCTCTCTCTCTCTCGAGCACACATACACACATACATACATACACACACAAAAAGTACCTTATTGTCTTCTCTAAATCCCTGCTTACGGATATAAACTACACCAGGTCATTCTCTCTCTCTCTCTCTCTCTCTCTCTCTCTCTCTCTCTCTCTCTCTCTCTCTCTCGAGCACACATACACACATACATACACACACAAAAAGTACCTTATTGTCTTCTCTAAATCCCTGCTTACGGATATAAACTACACTCGGTCATTCTCTCTCTCTCTCTCTCTCTCTCTCTCTCTCTCTCTCTCTCAGCGATTACACACCCTACCAACTTCTTGCAAACCTTACCTAAGCGTGAAAAGACTTGAAGGGGGCCAGGCAGGAACCGTGGAGCCAATTTCCGTACGCTTGTACCCAAAGGTGAACAACACAGCATCGCCATGTGTATATGATTCACTTCTCACTTTTTCTATTCATAGCAGCGACAGCGCGCGTTACACGTGACTCTTATGCTGTGGCTACGAGAAGCAACTGTATTTCTACTTCACAATATTCATGGGTGTGTAAATTGAAAGCTTGGTGGACATAGAGATATATATAATTATGTAA
This sequence comes from Macrobrachium rosenbergii, assembly GCF_040412425.1. Classification (NCBI taxonomy): domain Eukaryota; kingdom Metazoa; phylum Arthropoda; class Malacostraca; order Decapoda; family Palaemonidae; genus Macrobrachium; species Macrobrachium rosenbergii. The sequence goes on along the minus strand of NC_089777.1, from coordinate 14,031,224 downwards.
AAGCAGTCCGCATGAAAGAGGGTCCGATATTGCCTGCATAATAACCATCTTTTGAAGATGGCTGAATCCCCTGAGGGGGGTTTAGAGCCGTCAGTGCACATCATGTTGTGCACTGTAGGCATTACTTAAGGTTCTTTGCAGCGTGCCTTCGGCCCCTAGCTGCAACCCCTTTCGTTCCTTTTACTGTACTTCCTTTCATATTCTCCTTCTTCCATCTTACTTTCCACCCTGTCCTAACAATTGATTCATAGTGCAAATACTTTGAGGTTTTCCTCCTGTTACACCTTTCAAAGCGTTTACTTTCAGTTTCCGTTTCAGCGCTGAATGACCTCATGGGTTCCAGCGCTTGGTCTTTGGCCTAAATTTTATATTCAGTTCAATTCAAGAGACTGAATACTGTTGCCAGTTTGTTCTTTGGCATTTCCAACAGCTGAATTAGTTTTGTGCATTTTAAGTGTCTTTTGTTGAATTTATTTTACCTACCTCAATCTTTCGTCTATACTTGTACGGCTCTCACTAAAAAATAGAAAAAAAAAATAAAATAAACTGCCCTCGACAGGGTTCGGTGGAGGAAGAAATAGCCTGGCAAAAGCAAACTTTAACTTTTTTTTTTTTTTAGACATACAGTCAAGTGGATTGACTTTACAAACACACACGCCATATATAAATGTGTGTGCGCCTTTGTGCGTGTGCGAGTGTGTGTGTGTGCACACTAGCGGATCCAGAAAATTTTCGGGGGGGGGGGCACTAATTTTCATATTATACATACATGCATATATAGTATATACATCAATTTTTTTTCCCCATTTTTATATTTCTCATTTATGTTACTATTACCTAAATCTTCACTGAACCTCTTATGGCAACATGGTGTAAAGCAATCAACTCGCTTTGCGAGCAAGTCCAACGCAGGCTGGAGCAGCTGGCAGAAGCCAATAATACTATCATATAATGTACAACAGAAAAAGATACTCGTTGTTAGTATTCTGTAAAAGAGAACTATTGTGCCGGCTTTGTCTGTCCGTCCGCACTTTTTCTGTCCGACCTCAGATCTTAAAAACTACCGAGGCTAGAGGGCTGCAAATTGGTATGTTGATCATCCACCCTCCAATCATCAAACGAACCAAATTGCAGCCCTCTAGCATCAGTAGTTTGTATTGTATTTAAGGTTAAGTTAGCCATAATCGTGCTTCTGGCAATTCAACAACACAGGCCACCACGACAGGCTGAGAATTTCATGGGCTGCGGCTCATACAGCATTATACCGAGACCACCTAAAGACAGATCTATTTTCGGTGGCCTTGATTATGAGCTGTACAGAAAACTCGATTGCTCTGAAGAAACTTCGGCGAATTACTTGTTATCCCCAATCATAAATAAAGTGTATGCTACGTGGCACACTGTAGAAAGCACTGGATTGGATTGTAACACAGAGTTCAGGCCAAAAGCCAAGCACTGGGACCTATGAGGTCATTCAGCACTGGAAAGAAAGAACCTTCAGTAATGCCTACAGTGCACCCAGTGAGATGCAATGACGGCACTACCCCCTTACAGGAGCCTTTTACTTTTCTGAACTACCTTTTAATGTCAAGAATCAACTCCCGAGTACAATGTCCCCCACGAACGCAGAATGAGTCACTCGGAGAGTTGAAATCAATTCTCTTCGTGATAACAGTAACAGGTCAATAACCTGAGTTCGGCAGAAAACTTAAGTATTGCTACGGTGTAGCATTGTCGATGCTCTCGAAATATGAAGTCGATGAGTTCCCCACAGATTAAATAGTTCGATTGGGTTACTATTCAACCGCCGTTTCAGTCGGATGTGTACATTACCAATACATATATAGATAAGAATATACCATGCATTCGCGTAGACGCGA
>NC_089777.1:13989344-14019344 GCF_040412425.1 Macrobrachium rosenbergii | reverse complement strand
TAATATACATATATATATATATATATATATATATATATATATATATATATATATATATATATATATATACACATATACACACACACTTATAAAATGATCAGAGACAAAGACTGATTTCTCAAAAAAAAAAAAAAATCCTGGCCAAAGAACTCTTGTACAACCATGTTGCTCCACCAGACAAAAAAAAAACTATTTATACACTTCCATCATCATCATCTTCATCATCACCATAAAATGATGATAGTAGTGAGTGTTTGGAAAACGCCGTCGCGACGAGCCCGGCTGATTCATCACTGGAAGGCCCTATTCCGTATCCTCGTTTCGAAGTAACCGTTCCTATTCCGTTCAGAAGAAACAAGGACGAAACATAAAAACGTTTTCCCCGCTAGCGGATGAACGGAAGTTCCCGATGTGTGTACGTGTCCTGCGTATTCACGGGCGCCCGCGCGTCTACTCATGCGTGGGCGTGGGCGTGTCTCAGGAGTCGTCAGGACTATTCCGTTCAGAAGAAAAGAGGTAAAACAGACACATGTTTTCCCCGCAAGCGGATGCACGGAAGTTTCCGATGTGTGTACGTGTCCTGCGTATTAACGTGCGCGCGCGCGCGCGTCTACTTATGCGTGGGCGTGTCTCAGGACTGTTCCGTTCAGAAGAAAAAAGAAAAAACAAAAAAATGTTTTCCCCGCAAGCGGATGCACGGAAGTTTCCGATGTGTGTACGTGTCCTGCGTATTTACGTGCGCGCGCGCGCGTCTACTTGTGCGTGTGCGTGCGTGTCTCAGGATAAAAGCTGGCATGGTGGCTCTTTCTCAGACGCCGTCGAAAGCCAATAAAAACCCAATGACTGAAGCACTTCCGCTAAACGCCGCCCATTTCCTCAAAAAATTCCCCCTTTTTTTTTTTTAACCCTCTTCCTTTCTCGCCCTCTCCATTTTTTCTGGGTAAATATGTCGCCCATAGTTTGTCAGCGGCTGATTCACCCGTAATCACACCCACATGATCCGTCCTATTGAGGCAATCACGCTCGCAGACCAAGCGGTTTATTGCACTTTATTCGCACCCGGCTGGGACACTGGCTCTCGAGATTTTTTTGGGCAATGTACCCTTTCACCATATGTCAGAATGTCATTCCCCCCCCACAAGCCCCCTTTCCAAAATTGTCTGCCTCAAAAGATGCATTCCAAATATGCGATAAAATACTAACAAAACCTAGCGGAAAGAAAGCCTATAGTGACCTCTCGGTAGTGCGGACAATGCACACTGCTTTTTAAGGGGTTCTAGAGCCAGTTTGAGCCTGCCAATCTGTGGTCACAATTCCCCATCTGAAACTCTGAAATTCCCCCCTGGTTGAGAACCACTGGGCTAGGAAGTACATAAACAGGGGGAGATGATAAAAATTATGAACCAAACTCTGAAATTCCCCCCTGGTTGAGAACCACTGGGCTGCGAAGTACATAAACAGGAGGAGATGATATACAGCAAACTCTAAAATTCCCCCAGGGTTGAGAACAACTGGGCTAGTTAGTACATAAACAGGAGGAGATGATATAAACCAAACTCTAAAATTCCCCCAGGGTTGAGAACAACTGGGCTAGGAAGTACATAAACAGGCGGGTATTATATAAATCCACTAGAGGCTAGAATACGTTACAATTTTCCAGAACCGGGATGGTAACAAAAATGCTATAAATAATAAGCATCTGTTTCCACCAACAGCCGGCTGTGCTTGTGTGATCTGGCGTCGCATAATTGCAATAAGAAAATTTCTCTCCGGAGGGGTGCCTTCGAAGAAAAAAACATGACAGCCGTCTCTGTGCCATTCACACACACACACACACAATCCTCCCGATACTACAAAATCATCTCTTATTCCAAAAATAAACCAACCCTTCCAAATGACATGAAATTATGAGGGGGGGGGGGGAAACTAACAGAGGGTTTCTATAGAGGAACCGACTGCCGTGCCATAATCCATTTTGCCATCTGCACGTATAATCAACCACTCGACGCCAATAGAAATAAAATTGGGACCTTCTGGGTAAAGGCCGTCTCTCCGCCCTGAGTCACGGTCGGGGTAACCGCCGCCGGTCGCACAGCGGTACTTTGGCGATCTCCTGTGAACTTCCAGATCAAGGAGTCAAAGGTGCCGACGGCCGCGAGGCGCAGATACGCTCTGATCCCCTATTCCGAGGCGGGGGACGGGGGAGGTTGAACACCGTGGGGAGTGGAGGGGAGGGGGATGCATTTTCCCCGAGATTAACTGAGTACCGGGACCTTTCCCTGAAGAAAGCGGGACGCCATATCTTAAATGTCCAATAGGCCTTAGCAGCCGTATCCTCTAGTCTTCTTACACGCAGCTCGCTGGTATAGTGGTTAGTGTCGTGGCATGCCACTCAGATGCCGCGGGGGGTTCGCGTCTCCCCCAGGGCGATGAAAAATCACTGGCTCTGTATCATGATCAGTTACTGCTGCAGTGCTGTGGGGTCTGTTGCAGTGGGAAGTTGAAACCAACATTCTTTGGAAGCTTGAATTTCAGGTCAGTGGCCCCTTTGGTGCGCTTGTTCCATCTACTAAAAGAAAAATAACAACATACAGTACATGGGTTTTTATATAAAACAACATGGGACTTTTGACAGGTCGTCCATAATGACGTTTTTATTTAGCGGGTGCTGGTTACCTCACCAAGAGTGTTTTTTTTTTTTTATTTTTAGTGACTGGTATAACTTGGTCACATACGACTGTCCATTCTATATAAACATATACACACATAAATGTGTGCTTCCGCGCGTGCACGCACGCTCTCACAAGCGTATTTAAGCGTCAATTATACGAAAAGACAAAACTGATGCATAAATGGTAAAAAAAATCAGCATTTGCATCACATTCTCATTTTAAATATATTTCAAGGACAAATCACCACTGCCCTCAGAAACTCAGCATTAAGCTTGAAAACGTTCAACAAGTAAAAATTGCGCCGAAGTTTCTTCGCCGCAATCGAGTTTTCTGTACAGCGTATAGTCAAGGCCAGCGAAAACAGCTATCTTTCGGTGGTCTCGGTATAACGCTGTATGAGCCGCTGCCCATGAATCTTTAACCAGGGCCCAGTTTGGCCTGTCCTGTATCACTACCAGACGCACGAGTATGGCTAACTTTAACCTTAAATCAAATAAAAACTACTGAGGCTAGAGGGCTGCAATTTGGTATGATTGCTGACTGGATGGTGGAGGATCAACCTACCAATTTGCAGCCCTCTAGCCTCTGTAGTTTTTGAGATCTGAGGGGGCGGACAGAAAAGTGAAAAGTGCCGACGAAATCTAAAGGTGTTTCAACTTTTCCGTAATGACTGACACTGAGGTAACGTCAAGGTTCCATATTAACATACATGACTTGTGATATAAGTTGAATTCCTCATTAGGAAATCCAGAATAAAATACACACTAAAATTGAATATATAAAGATGTTACTTGTTCAATATAAATTTACTAATTTCCTGATATGTGTATGTATGTAGACACAATATATATTTGTGTATATATAATATATATATATATATATATATATATATATATATATATATATATATATATATATATATGCATATATGGTATGTATATACTGTATATATAAATATATATATATATATATATATATATATATATATATATATATATATATATATAAAAAAAAATTAGATCCCAAGAAATAAACAGCCTTCTACTAAATTTATTGCCAAGTAATACGAGCATGAAGTTTACCCTACTTTCACCACAGAACCAAAGTCAAATACCTAAACCCTAGTAAAAAAAAAGAAAAAAATATATATATATATATACATATACACACACCAAAAGGACTTCAAAGACATACAGACATACACGGCCGTCATGAGATTTGTAACGGTCAGCATTTGACCAAGTCACTTCTGGCTAAAGCTACTTAATAGATTCTCTCCAGACTCCAGTGAGTGGCGTAAAGAGCCTGATAAGGAAAATGTGAGTTTAAATGATAACAAGTATAAAATTCGCAGAAGTTTCTTCGGCGCAATCGAGTTTTCTGTACAGCGTATAATGCTGTATGAAACTCTAAGCCAGTTCCCATGAAACTCTCAGCGGCGGCCCATCAAACTTTCAGCCACGGCTCGGTGCTGGCGTGTGTTGTTGACACCTACATCTTTGCCAGACGCACGATCATGGCTAACTTTAACTTTAAGCAAAATAAAAACTACTGGGGCTAGAGAGCTGCAATTTGATACGTCTGATGATTGGAGGGTGGATGGTCACCATACCAATTTGCAGCCCTCTAGCCTCAGTAGTTTTGTAGATCTGAGGGCGGACAGAGAAAACTAAAAATGAATTAAAATTGCCAAATGGTTTTAAGGACTTTTTAATTCAAGAGCACAAATTTGCGGAGCAATGAAGACTAAGATGAGGCAAACTAGATGTGTAAAAACGAAGGTCAATAAAAGACAGACGAAGGATATGCTACTTTACATACAAATACTGCGTTCTGCGTCGACATTCACGTGAAGGCGTTTTATGGGGCCCATCATGAAATGGCACACGAAATTTCAAGAATGCCCACAACCTATATACTGTATATTGTATAAGAACGCATTCAAAGAAAAGCAAATATATATGCTAATCTATATATGCAAATGTACCACAAGGAGATTACATATATAGATATAGATATAGAGATATAGATACCCAACACAATTATATATACATATATATATCTGTGTATATACACATATATATATATATATATATATATATATATATATATATATATATATATATATATATATATATATATATATATATATATATATATACACACACATATATGTGTGCATGTATATATATATATACAGTATGTATATATTATATACATATATACACATACAGAATCTACTGGTCACTTTTTACCAAAGAAGTATGCAATTTTTATTAACCAAAATGCCCTCTGAACTTCATGAGTTCTTCACATTTTGGAAACGCCTGTCAGTCTAAGCCTATACTCAGCAGTAACAAGCGTATAGCGTATATATATATATATATATATATATATATATATATATATATATATATATATATATATATATATATAATATATATATATATATATATATATATTATATATATATATATATATATATATATATATATATATATATATATATATATATATATACAAGTCTTCATACCAGTCGAATCACCACACAACAAGATCATGAGATGGAAAAATCCACCCACGATCAAGATGGCCAAAGACTGAGGACTCCGCTCTGTGGTCATCCTCGAACAATACAATCTCTCTCGCTCTCTCTCTCTCTCTCTCTCTCTCTCTCTCTCTCTCTCTCTCTCCAGCTCGCATTCCTCCTCCTTGACTCATCGGTGATCAATTATCCTGAAGTGGACCAAGCAATTCGAGGTCCTTTTTCAGTTTCTCAGACCTTATTTTATCGTTGCCTTTACGTAACGTGTACAGATTAGGATGGACCGACTGGGATACAAATCGTGCCATTTCCTTGAATTTATATGTATGTATGTGTATGTGTATATATGTATATGTATATATATATATAATTATATATATATATATAAATATATATATATACAATATATATACATATATAATTCCGTACAGCGTATAATGCTGTGTGAAACAGCGTATAATGCTGTGTGAAACTGCGTATAATGCTGTATGAAACTCTCAGCCACAGACCATGAAACTCTCAGCCGCGGTCCATGAAACTTTAACCCAGGCCCGGTTCTGGCCTGTGTTCTTGGCACCTATAGTGGTGCCAGACGCACGGTCATGGCTAACTTTAGCCTTAAATAAAATAAAAAAAAAACAACTGTGGCTAGAGGGCTGCAATTTGGTATGTTTGATGATTGGAGGGTGAATGATCAACATACCAATTTGTAGCCCTCTAGCCTCAGTAGTTTTTAAGATCTGAGGGCGGACAGAAAAAGTGCGGACGGACAGACACATAGCCATCTCATTAGCTTTCTTTTACAGAAAACTAAAAATAGGTCGTCCTTCCCATGATTCTACAAATTCATGTGCTACAATATTCCACAGGCAACGCAGCTGCCTAACACCTGAAGCCATAAAATTCAAAGATTAAAAAAAATAACGTTTTAAATCATTTTATAGGTAACTGAGTTGCACCAAGAGAAAGCTCGTCTTAAACCCGTTAAAAAATATATTCCTTAACTTTAAAAAAAATAAATATTACTCAAGTCGTCTCATAAATCCGTGAACTTTCTTTCTTATATCTAAACGTAACTGGGCCACTCTTACATAGAAAATCGGTTTATCTTCTAATATATCCACAGAAAACTTTTTTATTTTACCCTTTAAAAGTAACTGAGATATTCTATGACAAAATAATGTTCTTTTCCATACGTCTGCACAGTTATTCTCGTATCCTAAGAAAATTGATTAGATCTTCAAACATCACAGAAATTTTTTTTTTACCCTTTGATATTAACGGAGCTGTTCTATATAAAAACAACTGTCTTTCTTTTGCATCTGACGTTTATTCTCTCATTCTAAGGCAACTGAACCACTCATAAAATTTTTTGACATTTCTAAAAGTAATCAATGAATACATCCGTTCAGTCCTGTAAAATGGCCCCAGGGTTTTCTACTGGTTATTGGTTCAAATGAATTTCCCGATGATATGATTAACATCTCAAAGTGAATGTGAAGAATCCGCTCAGTCGAGGAAACAACTTTAAAGAATAGAATAGAATAGAATAGAATAGAATAGAATATAGGCCAATAGCCAAGCGCTGAGACCTAAGAGGTCATTCAGCGCTGAAACGGAAATTGACAGCAAGAAGGTTTAAAAGGTGTAAGAGGGAGAACACCTCACAGTCACACTATGAAACAATTGTAAAAGAATGTGGAAAGCAGATGGGAGAAAAGGAATATGAACGGAGGTACAGTAAAAGGAATGAAAGGGGTTGCAGCTAGGGGCCGAAGGGACGCTGCAAAGAACTTTGAGTAATGCCTACAGTGCAGCCCGCGAGGTGCACTGACAGCACTAACCTCCTACGGAGAACATCTCAGAGTTAATGTGAAGAATCCGCTCAGTCAAGGAAACCAATTTCACGTAAACCTTTCAAAATGCTATGACAAACTTCAACAATAGTCAGACCTTCACATTACGTAGAGTGACCACATACTGGACAAATTAAGCGAAAAATACCAATTTACGTTTCCTCTATTTGATCTGGGTGAATTTAACACCCAGATGAGAGAGCAATGAAGTGTAGGAGAGTGAGAGAGAGAGAGAATTTAATTTCTCCCATTAAGAGTACAGTGTAGAGTCATCTGGATGGAATGGGGTGAACTAAACCAAATTGAATTTCAGGTTCATGAATATTCAGAATAGCCCCTATTCTCGTCTTCCAATACTAAGCTAATCATCGGTGAAATGGCTTACGGTTCCGCATTTGCAAATGACTCTGAGAGTGTGTGATGGTAAGCACTCATACGTAACAATATATATATATATTTCTCTCTCTCTCTCTCTCTCTCTCTCTCTCTCTCTCTCTCTCTCTCTCTCTCTCTCTCTGGATATAGCCAAATATCCTTTTTTTTTATCCCCTCTCTGAATACTCTTAGGTACCATTCGCTCTTACTACGAGGCAAGTAAAGTCTTCCTTTCAATATGATAAATACGTAAAACGATTCACTGTATTTCTGGTTTACTAAGCTAACTCTCTCTCTCTCTCTCTCTCTCTCTCTCTCTCTCTCTCTCTCTCTCTCTCTCTCTCTCATGTTACCCTTGCACTTCATCTCCCGTGTATGTAACCTGTGACTCAGGCGCCCTTCCAACCGATAAAAAAGTCCTCGCCGAAGGGCCATTTTTTCACCCTTTCCCCCTCATCTGAGGGGAACGGAATTCATTTCTGCGAAATCAGTATTTACTTGAGGGCAGTCCAAAGGTACCGCCACCCTTTGGGGTGGGCCGCTTAATTGAATAAAAGAGTCGTCCTTGAGTACTGCTCCAATATTTACAGGTCATGAATAATGAGTCATTCCGAATTCAAGTGAGAAAATTCCTGTACTTGAAACCGAATGCCAAAACAAGGAGAGAGAGAGAGAGAGAGAGAGAGAGAGAGAGAGAGAGAGAGAGAGAGAGAGAAAATAATTTCATTTATATATTTCAGAAAGTAATTTTGATTTTCGATATTCTTGAAGAGAATTATTTGAGCTGAAAAAAGACCAGGCGATACCTGTAGAAGAGAGAGAGAGAGAGAGAGAGAGAGAGAGAGAGAGAGAGAGAGAGAGAGAGAGAGAGAGAGAGAGAGAGAGATTGCACAGAAACAGTCTTTACTATACTCGTATATTTCAGAAACTCTAATTTTATAAATATTTCAAGAGAATTATTCTTTCTAGCTGAAAAAATAGCATATATTACGAGAGAGAGAAGCATATATAACGAGAGAGAGAGAGAAAAAGATACTAATAACGTAAATGAGAGGAGAACAATAATAAAATGTCTTGGAGAGAAAAAATTAAATCAAAATGGCGAATAAACCGAGTAAAATCATTCTAGTCGATCCTCTCAAGAAAATAGAGAAATATCCTGAAAAAAAAAAAATTAGCTGTCAAGACTCGTATATATATATATATATATATATATATATATATATATATATATATATATATATATATATATATATTATACATATTTATATGTATACATATACCTATATTTATATATATTATACATATGTATGTGTATATATATATATATATAAAATTAATGACAGAAAATTATGCAAATGATTTTAGACTCCACTTTCGATTACTCATCTATTCACGTCACAACTTAGAAGCCTCGATTACATGTTCCTGCTTCGAGAGCGAGAATATTCAAGTACATGCGTAGATATCATCTCACACTTGTCTGTATCTCAATTATACTGTATAATCCTTTAACTGTACCTCCTTTCCTCCATCTTACTTTCCTCCACCCTCTCCTAACAATTGGTTCATAGAGCAACTGCTTTGAGGTTTTCCTCCTGTTACACCTTTTCAAAGCTTTTACTGTCAATTTCCGTTTCAGCGCTGAATGATTGCATAGGTCCCAGTGATTGGCCTCTGGCCCAAATTCTACGTTCAGTTCAATTCAAGAACGCCACAAAAATTAAGAAAATACACACATTTATACACATAAAATGGCTACTGTCTACAATATAAGTATAGGATATTCTGCTTATTTCTTGATACCAATTTCTCTCTCTCTCTCTCTCTCTCTCTCTCTCTCTCTCTCTCTCTCTCTCTCTCTCTCTCTCTCTCGTGGTTATCAAAATTTGGGTTGCATGTTTTTAGTTTTCTGTAAAAGAAAACTATCTTGCCAGCTTTGTCTGTCCGTCCGCACTTTTTCTGTCCGCCCTCAGATCTTAAAAACTACTGAGGCTTGAGGGCTGCAAATTGGTATGTCGATCATCCACCCTCCAGTCATCAGTCATACCAAATTGCAGCCCTCTAGCCTCCTCAGTAGTTTTTATTTTATTTAATGTTAAAGTTAGCCATAATCGTGCTTCTGGCAACGATATAGGATACCCCACCACCGGGCTTTGGTTAAAGTTTCATGGGCCACGGCTCATAGAGCATTATACCGAGACTACCGTGAGATAGATCTATTTTCGGTGGCCTTGATTATACGTTGTAGCGGCTGTACAGAAAACTCGACTGCGCCTTTGGTGGCCTGTCCTATATCGTTGCCAGAACCACGATTATGGCTAACTTTAACCTTAAATAAAATAAAAACTACTGAGGAGGCTAGAGGGCTGCAATTTGGTATGTTTGATGATTGGAGCGTGGATGATCAACATACCACTTTGCAGCCCTCTAGCCTCAGCAGTTTTTAAGATCTGAGGGCGGACAGAAAAAGTGCGGACGGACAGACAAAGCTGGCAAGATAGTTTTCTTTTACAGAAAACTAAAAAATACAGTTTATAATATTTGATGATCAATCCCCCGACAATACGTAATTCACCCCAGGTCCCATCAAACATTTGCCAAATATTGTTAAGCGATTAACCTGGCTTTAATGCATACTGCTTCAAGCAATGTGCAGAACTTCAATATTTACCGAACTGCGCTGAGGTCACGAGAGAGAGAGAGAGAGAGAGAGAGAGAGAGAGAGAGAGAGAGAGAGAGAGAGAGAGAGAGAGAGCGCATTTAATTTGAATACAAGGTGATGTATACTAGCATTGCACCTCCCTCGGTTTTTTTTTTTTTTTTTTTTTGCCATGCCCCTAGGTCAGGTTAGGTGAAATTAGGATTTCTGCAGCATTTTGGGCGTGGAAAACATAATGAGATTATTTTCAAGAAAATTCTATGGTTGGTTTTTAAGATATAACGTCCCGCTTTTTTCATGGGAAGGTCCCTACGGTACTCGGTTGCATCTCGGGAAAATGCTTCTCGTGTTCTACCCTATTTTATGACCCTTCCGACGCCTTACGAGTTGTCACAGAGCACACGTGAAGACGCAAAGGATTATCTTGAACAAATCCTGATGCTGATTAGTCATTTTGGGGCTGCATGGAGGAACTAAAATGAAGAACTGCTCAATCTGAATTATCACCCTTAGGATACAGTTGAACTTGGAAACGATGATAACAAAAAAATGCGCAATCGAGTTTTCCGACAGGTGGTGGCCTCAGCCACGGCCCATAAAATTCTTAGCCGCGATCCATGAAACTCAGCCACGGTCCGGTGATGGCCTATGTTGTTGGTACCTATAAAGGCATCGTGCTTACCCCATACAAAAATGGGAAAAAAAGCACGTTAAAAGAAGACAGAGGTGCCAGAAGTACGATTATGGCTAACTTTATAACCTTAAATAAAATCAAAACTACTGAGGCTAAAAGGCTGTAATTTGGTATCTGTGATGATTGGAGGGTGGATGATCAACATTACCAATTTGTAGCCCTCTAGCCTCAGCAGTTTCTAAGATCTGAGGGCGGACAGAAAAAGTGCAGATGGACAGACAAAGCCACTACCGAGGCTAGAGGGCTGCAATTTGCTATGTTTGATGATTGGAGGGTGGATGATCAACATACCAATTTTCAGCCCTCTAGCCTCAGTAGTTTTTAAGATCTGAGGGAGGACAGAGAAAGTGAAGACGGACAGACAAATAGCCATCTCTACAATAGTTTTCTCTTACAGAAAACTAAACCGCATATACAGATCAGCGTATGAAGATGCACTCATGAATGAAGGCAATAGAATTCAGTCATGAAAAAGTTTTGTGATACATTTTCTCCAGAATACACGACGATATCCAATACTTTGATCAGGGAATTAGATACGCGTAGTCTGGCCCATTTAAGTATTCAGAACAGAGTGATTTGAGTATGTAGAACAGAGTGACTGACTATTTCTAAGCAGGCCACTGCACTGGAGTTCTGAGTGCACATTTACAAGCAACTTTTTTAAAACCAAAGCTACAAATCTGCTTTTGAAGGAACAGAGTTGCATGAACAAAAAAAATCAAATAAAACTAGTAAAGGAATAAATAATAGTGATTTGACTGAGAATCACTTTCTAATCAGGTCTATATTAGATGATACGCTGCAAATGAAAGTGATGAGCATTACACATCACGCTCTGATAAGTTAGATGATACGGTATAAAAAAAAATAAAAAAAATCGATGTCCCAGGAGATAGGCGTAACAGATAGGACCCCCAGCAGATTACCTAACACTCGAAATGCCAGGTAACGTTTAAGGAAATCGGATATTTTAATAATGCGGATGATAATCTCCCAATCAAAGTTACATCGTAACACCCTACAATACCATACTATGATGAATTACAGCATAGCAGAAATGAATTACTGATAAATCTGAACGATAAGGCATAACAGAAATCATGTCAAATCTCTCTCTCTCTCTCTCTCTCTCTCTCTCTCTCTCTCTCTCTCTCTCTCTCTCTCTCTCTCTCTCTCTTTCCGCGTGAGGACAATACTACGGAACTAGTGGCCTTTCTCCCACCAGTTTGTGTGTATTTTAAAGGTATCAGTCCATAAGGACAATACGCTATACAACACCCATTTCACTCCAGAACACTGAATTCCGGGAACTCTAAAACGCATAGCCAGCGTTCATTCCAGTTTTATAAAACTAATATAGAATGTGTACATGGAAATGTTGAAATATATAATATATAATATAGAATACTCATCAACTCACGTCCATCTCTTTCTCTCTAATCAATATTCATCAACCTACTACTCTCTCTCTCTCTCTCTCTCTCTCTCTCTCTCTCTCTCTCTCTCTCTCTCTCTCTCTCTCTTTTCTCTCTCTTCCAGCTTATATTTCATGTGAAATTCTCTCTCCTAGCTTATATTTCTAGCAAAAATTCTCTCTCTCTCTCTCTCTCTCTCTCTCTCTCTCTCTCTCTCTCTCTCTCTCTCTCTCTCTCTCGTCTAGCTTATATTTCATGAAAAATTTCTCTCTCTCTCTTAGCTTATGTTTCATGAAAAAATTCTCTCTCTCTCTCCTAGCTTATATTTCTAGTGAAAATTCTCTCTCTCCTAGCTTATATTTCTAGTGAAAATTCTCTCTCTCTCTCTGTGTGTGTGTGAGAGAGAGAGAGAGAGAGAGAGAGAGAGATTAATCTGAAGGCAGGTGACGTATCGATGGCCCCATAGTGGAAGGGGGGCGTGATGTCACCGGTGCCCCAGAGATTACGAGACACCGCTTTGCAGTGATCCCAACACATTCAAATCCTCCATGTCTTCTTCTTCTTCTTCTTCTTCTTCGTCTTCTTTTAAAGTAATATGAGACGATTACACTACAAGATTCCCGCGATGAACTATTTTTAAAATGTCTGGTTTCTTTAGAGTTAAATGAAAGGTTTTCACCTGCAGTTTTCCTCCTTGAAGTGTTTCTACGAGGCGTGGTTTCTTGGCGGCCAAATGGAAATCATTGATGCGAGGGTTTCCTCAAGGCAGTATACTTGTGCCCTTTGATCAGAAGAGTTTCATTCTCTTCATTAACCAGTGGAAATATCTCTCTAGTGGTGTTATGGATTCAGATGTAATTTAATGGTATTTCAGGGTGACCTGAACAAATGCCTCCATTTTCCTGTTAGTAAACTACGGAAGTTGCTGTACATACGCTTTTTAGTTTTCTGTAAAAAAAGACTATTGTCTGTCCGCTCGCACTTTTCTGTACGTCCGCACTTTTCTCTGTCCGCCCTCAGATCTTAAAAACTGCTGAGGCCAGAGGGCTGCAAACTGGTATGTTGATCACCCACCCTCCCATCATCAAACATATCAAACTGCAGTGCCTCTAGCCTCAGTAGTTTTTATTTTATTTAAGGTTAAAGTTGGCCGTGATCGTGTTTTCTTCAAGCCTGGACAAGAGAAGGACACTAGCTTGCTCTTCAGATTGATCATTTTAGTGCTTATTCTTCCGAGTGTAACTGTAACTACCACTGATTAATTAATGTATGTAAATCGTGTCTTAAATGGTATGTTTACCGGCTCGGGCTTAGTCCAGCAATATTATACATACGTTACCCCTTCTAACGCAAAAGCACATCTTGACCGCATCCCACGCCCACAGAACAGAATATAGAACTTAGGCCAAAGACCAAGCGCTGGGACCTATGAGGTCATTTAGCGCTGAAAGGGAAATTGACAGTAAGAAGATTTGAAATATGTAACAGGAAGAAAACCTCGCAGTTGCAATAGGAAACAATTGTTAGAGGGGATGAAAAGTCAGACGGAAGAAAGAGAATACGAACGGAGGTACAGTAAAAGGAATGAAAGAGGCTGCAGCTAGGAGCCGCATGGAAACTGCAAGGACCCTTAAGTAATGCCTACAGTGCACCGCGTGAGGTGCACTGACGGCACTACACCTCCCCCCTCATACGGAATCCCCACACCCCGCCTCCTCCTCCCCCTCGTTACATACTGACCGAAGCGACATGTTTACGAGAACCTTCCTTCCGGTAGAGCCCCTCGAGAAAAAGCTGTCCCATCCTGCAGGATTTAGTAGGACATCCTGTTTTCCCCTCTGGAGGAACAAAGGACCTGCTGATATTATGTCGGTGGGAGAAGATCACTTCCTTACTGATATATTCGCGAATTTGTATCATCAACCGTCTGTAATACTTAACCGACTCGAGGGGAATATCGTCGAATGAATTAATGAATACGGAATTTAGGCCAAAGGCCAAGCACTGGGACCTATGAGGTCATTCAGCGCTGAAACGGAAATTGACAGTAAAAGGGTTTGAAAGGTGTAACTGGAGGAAAGCCTCGCAGTTGCACCATGAATCAATTGTTGGGAGAGGTTGGAAATTAAGATGGAAGAAAGAGAATAAGAACGAATGAAAGGGGTCACAGCTAGGGGCCGAAGGGACGCTGCAAAGAGCCTCAAGTAATGCCTACAGTGCTCCGCGCGAGGTGCACTGACAGCACTACCCCGCTACAGGCGCCTAATAAATGGACCTCTCAAGAAAGTCTGCCCTTATACAAGAACTGCCAATGGGGCATCCACTAACCATAGCTGCCTAGGTTTCTATTGAGCCTCAACCCACTTTACCAAGACTTTCTCGCACAATGCAACCCCTTTGCCAAGACTTTCTAGTAACTCTAAACCCCTTTATCAGAACTTTTTTTCATCAACCATCAATCTCCTTTGCTAAGACTTTCCATCAATTCTCAACCCCTTCAACAAAACTTTCTATCTACCCTCAACCTCTCTGTCACTTTCCCTATAATATTCTAACCCCTTTTCCCAAGACTTACCTCCCAACTCTCCATTGCTTATGCCAGGATTTTTCTTTTTTGTCAAACCTTCTACCTCCTTTGGCAAGCCATTTTTAGTTTTCTGAAAAGAAAAAAAAAACTATTGTGCAGGCTTTGTCTGTCCGTCCACACTTTTTCTGTCCGCCCTCAGATCTTAAAAACCACTGAGGCTTAGAGAGCTGCAAATTGATATGTTGATCATCCACCCTCCAAGCACCACTCATACCAAATTGCAGCCCTCTAGCCTCAGTCATTTTTATTTTATTTAAGGTTAAAGTTAGACATAGTCGTGCGTCTGGCAACGATATAGGCACCACCGGGCTGTGGTTGAAGTTTCATGGGCCGCGACTCATACAGCATTAAACCCAGACCACCGAAAGATAGATCCACTTTCGGTGGCATTGATTATACGCTGTACAGAAAACTCGATTTTACTTGTTTATTTTTGTACATCCTCAACCTCTCAGCCAGGAATTTCAATAAGCACACATATATCTTTCCAAGGACTCTCTGCCAACACTCAAAAGTCCATTTGGCCAGGACTTCCCAACACCCACTCTGAAAGGACTCGCCATCAGGACTTCCCATCAACCCTCCACCTTCTTCAGCCAGGACTCTTGGCTGATTATTCAGAGAGAGGCACCATTTTATCACCCCTGATTATTCAGCTGGTGACAACACACACCTATTGCACATCCAAACCACCTGAGGCGCGACCAGGCATCCGGCCCAGTACGGGAAAGCGAAATCTGTCCGGATGCGGAGAAGCGAGATAAAAGGACACCCCCTGCGGGATAAGCATTAAAAGCGTTGATAAAAGAGGGGGTAGGGAGGTAGTGGGCCAATAGGGATTAAACTGACGAAACTGGTCAGCGTTGATTCATAACAAACCGCATGAGGTGTCCCAAGTGAAGTAATCGAGTGGATGATGGCTTATTCGTTAAGTCACAGAGATTACACAAATGGTTTTTTTTTTTTAAATTAATCATTCCCTCCGAGTGGTTTTTGTTGATTGTTTCTGAAGGGATATACTTATGAGGGTTTGCTTGCTGCAGTGCTTTAAGGCAAGGCAACTATTATATTTTATTATATATTTTTATCTATTTGTTAATTTATTAATTTTTTAATTTTAATAAGTGTGTGGGATCTCTTCTTTCCGTATTTTCCTTTACTTCCTCTTATTTCTTCCTAATGAACACCTTAATATTCTTTGGAAGCTTGAATTTCAAGTCAATGGCCCCTGTGGAGGGCTTGTTCCATATGAATAGGTTTCATCTTCTGAATAATAATAATAATAATAATAATAATAATAATAATAATAATAATAATAATAATATTCTTTGGAAGCTTCAATTTCAAGTCAATGGCCCCTGTGGAGGGCTTGTTCCATGTGAATAGGTTTCATCTTCTGAATAATAATAATAATAATAATAATAATAATAATAATAATAATAATAATAATAATAATAAATAATAATAATAATAATAATAATAATAATAATAATAATAATATTCTTTGGAAGCTTGAATTTCAAGTCAGTGCCCCCTGTGGTGGGCTTGTTCCATATGAATAGGTTTCATCTTCTGAATAATAATAATAATAATAATAATAATAATAATAATAATAATAATAATAATAATAATAATAATAATATATGATAATAATCTTTGGAAGCTTGAATTTCAAGTCAATGGCCCCTTTGGTGGGCTTGTTCCATATGAATAGGTTTCATCTTCTGAATAATAATAATAAGAATAATAATAATAATAATAATAATAATAATAATAATAATAATAATAATAATAATAATATTCTTTGGAAGCTTGAATTTCAAGTCAATGGCCCCTGTGGTGGGCTTGTTCCGTATGAATAGGTTTCATCTTCTGAATAATAATAATAATAATAATAATAATAATAATAATAATAATAATAATAATAATAATAATAATAATAATAATAATAATAATAGCAAAATCAAATAGCATAATCAAAATAAAATATCACGGTTACCCTTGAGTAACAGTTATGCCAGTTAGGTGATGAATAAATATAATCCGCCAAAATAACCAACAGAAGATATTACAACAAGGCCATAAATTGAATTGAACTGAATATAGAATTTAGGCCAAAGGCCAAGCACTGGGACCAATGAGGTCATTCAGAGCTGAAACGGAAATTGAAAGTAGAAAGGTTTGAAAGGTGTAACAGGAGGAAAACCTCACCCTTGCACTATGACTCAATTGTCAGGAGAGGGTGGAAAGTAAGATGGAAGAAAGAGAATATGAAAGGAGGTACAGTAAAAGGAACGAAAGGGGTTGCAGCTTGGGGCCGAAGGCACGCTGCAAAGAACCTTAAGTAATGCCTACAGTGCAACACATGAGGTGTACTGACGGCACTGCCCCTCTACGTGGACACCTAATACCTGTGCGTAAAAGTGAAATAATAAACCTCATATGCTAGGCAAGACGCATATAGTTAATGGAAGAGTAATGATCAATGTTATTCTCATATAATTACAGCTCCGAGAGAGAGAGAGAGAGAGAGAGAGAGAGAGAGAGAGAGAGAGAGAGAGAGAGAGAGAGAGAGAGAGAGAGAGAGAGTTGTCAGTTCCAGTATATATATATATATATATATATATATATATATATATATATATATATATATATATATATATATATATATATATACATGAGCGCGTGTGTGCGCGAGCATACGTAAAAGTCAACAGATACAACAGGATGATTACGAACCGTCCTCGCCTCATCTGAGTATTTATAAACCTTCCTCAGCCTATAGCGTGCTATTCACGACACAGGACGCTCGATACTTTGTTGGTATTTGCGAAAAGAAAGACAAAAAAACAAACGAAACCTGCGGAAGATTACAGCCTGAAAAGACATCACGACATCGTGCATGGAAACCCAGCTGTCATTACGAGTCCAGGATTACGGGATTGGCGAGACAGTACCCGGAAAGAGGCCATTGCGGATCGATGCTTCGCAAAAATATGAGAGGCCAAAACGCGCTGCCCTCGAAATCATTACACGCAAACCGCCTAAACTCAACCTGATCTGGCGTAGCTGAAGAAAAAACACGCTCATCCAAACTAGATCTCTCTGTAGCTTAAGGAAATTTATCACGAACCAAACTTCGTCGCGCCTCTTTAATCAGCTACAAAAAGCACCTCAGCCACAAGTAGAAGTCCATTAACCTAATATACTACTGCCACGTAAAAATACATACATACATAATAATAAAGCACCGATTTAGATTTTTGTAGCGAAAATTTATGAAATTCTGAAAAACGCAGAGAGAAAAATGTGTGAGGGAGGTGAATATAAGCTGAAGAGTGGGTTCTGTCGGTACAGACTCAGAAATGGATCTACAACTTTTCTTGCCTAGCCTCAGCCTAGCAGCAGTCTTTTGGTGCGCTTCTGTGCAGCAGAACCTCAGCAGAATTCGTCAACATGGACCCACGTCTGGAAACCGCCTTTGGAATCAAGAATTTCCTTCTGGAGGTGAATAAAAGCTGAAGAGTGGGTCTGTCGGTACAGACTACGATATGGATCGACAACTTCTCTTGCCTAGCCTCAGCCTAGCAGCAGTCTTTGGTGCGCTTCTGTGCAGCAGAACCTCAGCAGAATCCGTCAACACGGACCCAGGTCTGGAAACCGCCTTCGGAATCAAGAATTTTCTTCTGGTGGCCAACATTAAGAAGCAGAAAATCTATGCAGGAAGAAGTTCGTCTCTACAGAGATGAGAAGAAGAATCTGACTAAGAACGCTGATACCCTGCACAACAAAGTAATGAGCTTGACTGCTCAGTTGGCGGAGCTGACTGTCAACTTCGTCAACAAGAGGGAATAGCAGGTCAGCTGGAGACGGAACTGAGTGACAAGGGAGGAGAACCTAACCTACCTAACCTTACCTAACCTAATCTAACCTAGGGGCATATCAAAAAAACCGGGCCTGGTGCAATGATACCATACATCTCATGAATTAGCGAGCCGGCCTCAATCGCACGGAAAGGAAATTAGAGTGAATCTCAGATAATGTACGGCAGGAGGACTCGCTTGTGTTTGCCGGAGGAACAATGATGTTATTTACACAAAGGAATCCTTTTCTTCTTCCTCTTCTTTTTTTTTCAGGCCTGGCTTAGAAAAGGTCATTATCTTGTCAGTTCCGCGGGCCTTTGCTCTCGTTCAAATAGGCATATAATTTTTATGGAATATGAAACCAAAGACTCAAAGAGACACTGAGACCAAAAACCAACATGAGAAAGTTATACACAACAATCTAGGTGAAAAACAAAAGCTTATAAAGATAAAATACAATCAGCAAATTAAATGTTTAGATGAAAAGAACACAATGTTTAAAAAGTACCTGAAATAACACATCTAAAGAGCAATAACAAAAACAACATATATAAAGGAAAGAACGAACAAAATGGCCGTGTACCGATCGATCTATCTGGTCCAATAAACAAATCTCGAGTATACTTCAAGCCTCAGAGACAGAACGATCCACAAACCACATGAACAAGAACAAAGAACACCTCCGGATAACAAAGAACAACAAAACTGATGATAAATAACCACCGTCGCTTCCCAATCCCCACCTCTCTCTCTCTCTCTCTCTCTCTCTCTCTCTCTCTCTCTCTCTCTCTCTCTCTCTCTCTGACCCCTTTTCAACAAATTATTTCATACATCTTCCTTGCACCCTTTCCCTTGGCGCTCTTTTCTGTCTTCCTTATTCCCATTACCGTCCATCTTTCTCCGTCCCTTCCTTTCATAGCTTCCGACGGCCTGCTACTTGTATTTCATGTTCTCTCTCTCTCTCTCTCTCTCTCTCTCTCTCTCTCTCTCTCTTATTTTTGACTGAATGTATTTTACTTGTCCAGCAACGTGATGCCCGTTTCTAGCCCAGACCCGAAAAGTATAATAGAGAAAAAAATGGAAAAAGGGCGGGACTCGAACCTCGAAAAAGGCGAATGGAAAAGAGGCTTTGAGGAACACACAAACAAGAATAAAATCACAATAAAGTAAATTATACTTTTCCTAACTGTACAAACCTGAGGTCCTTAGGAACGTAATGTAAAGGACCGATTGTTTGTATATCATGTAGGAACAAATATAAATATACATATTTATATATACATGCACGTCACTGTAGTCAGAGATGTGTGTGTGTACAATTCGCAATCCTTTACGAGAACAAACCTGGCCAACAAAATCCCTGCTCAGGCTTGGGAACTCTTCCCAAAAACTCACAGATCGATCCGACCTCCTGATTGGATCCGTGGAGCATCCGCTTCCACCAATGGCCATTCGGTCCTCCCATGACATCATATCACGGCGTAAAGCCTGGCAATTATTGACAGGCTATAAGGCAGCTCGTGTTTCCAACCAATCACCGGCGGCGATTGGTGAAGTTCGGGAGGCGAGAGCGAAGATAATCAAGGACTGGTCAGAGGG
Organism: Macrobrachium rosenbergii; assembly: GCF_040412425.1. Lineage (NCBI taxonomy): Eukaryota > Metazoa > Arthropoda > Malacostraca > Decapoda > Palaemonidae > Macrobrachium > Macrobrachium rosenbergii. The sequence continues at coordinate 13,999,073 of NC_089777.1, read as the reverse complement.
CTGTTGTTGACAGGTTTGTTACGGTTCCCGGAGAGAGAGAGAGAGAGAGAGAGAGAGAGAGAGAGAGAGAGAGAGAGAGTGCTTCTCTCTATCTCCTAGCGAACAGGTAAATTTCCGTTCGCGCCGTGACTAATTAAGAAGACGTGAGATGGTGCCTATGTATCACATCCTGTAAATCATGTTTCTGTTTATATATAGAGCTGGACTCCATTGCATAATGCCCGTGCCAAAAAAAAAAGTAAACAAGCGTTATAAAATGCGCCGGAGTTTCTTCGGTGCAATCGATTTTTCTGTACAGCCGCTACAGCTTATAATCAAGGCCGCCAAAAATATATCTATCTTTCGGTAGTCTCGGTATAATGCTATATGAGTCGCTGCCCATGAAACTTTAACCACGGCCCGGTGCTGGCATGTCCTATATCGTTGCCAGAAGTACGATTATGGCTAACTTTAACCTTAAATAAAATAAAAACTACTAAGGCTAGAGGGCTGCAATTTGGTATCTTTAATGATTGGAAGGTGGATGATCAACATACCAATTTGCAGCCCTTTGGCCTGAGTAGTTTTTAAGACCTGAGGGCGGACGGACAAACAAAGCCGGCACAATAGTTTTCTTTTACAGAAAAATAAAAAAAAAAAGTAAAAACTGTAAAACAACATCATGATACGAAGCAGCAACGCAGAGATTACATACAGTCCAGGTGCTTTAAATATACTCTGAGAAATTTAAAGGACCTTGCATATACGCTGTACAGAAAACTCGATTTCGCCGAAGAATCTTCAACGCATTTCTTACTTGTATTTCTGGGTATTCAGACCTTGAACTACTGAAATACATAAAGCATACCTATTATACGACATCGTCTGTACAGAAAAAAAAAAATACGATGCAGACCATCAACAACCCGGCCCCTTATCAGCGACCAATCACAACCGGTCATCAGTCACCAACCTACATTACAACGGTGACTCATCCCGAAAGAAAACCTGCTTCAAATCGTAATCTCTTATCGTCACAACAAGCTGATAAAGAGGGGTACGAGCACCTAAGAGTGAAAAGATAAGGAAGGAAAAGCAATGAAACGTCGATATATGCAAAGGTCAACAGAATCTCGGTTTTTTGAGGCATCTATGGAAAAATACTTATAAATTTTTCATTTTTCATTTTCTGGGAAAGAAAACTACTGAGGCTAGAGGCCTGCAAATTGGTATGTCGATCATCCACCCTCCAATCATCAAACATACCAAATTGCAGCCCTCTAGCCTCAGTAATTTTTATTTTATTTAAGGTTAAATTAGCCATAATCGTGCACCTGGCAACGATACAGGCCACCACCGGGCCGCGGTTAAAGATTCACGGGCCGCGGCTCAAACATTATGATACCGAGACCACCGAAAGATAGATCTATTTTCGGCGGCCTTGATAATACACACTGTACAGAAAACTCGATTGCGCAGAAGAAACTCCGGCGCATTTTTTACTTGTTTCTGTATTATAAAATTCTCGAAATATATGCGTCCCACAGGACATTCAAGACAGCAAGGAAGCATTCCAGTATCAAAGGATCGTGCGAACATAGAGACACGTAGAGATTATTGATTTCATATTCCTTTCTGGCGTCGCAGTTACCAGCGTCACTGCCACCGAATGCCTTGTTTGGCATTGGGGGTCAGCAACACAAAACAAAAACGAAATTGATACTGATTGAGAGAGAGAGAGAGAGAGAGAGAGAGAGAGAGAGAGAGAGAGAGAGAGAGAGAGAGATTGTCGTCTCCAAAATTATGTCCTACCCGTCTTCCTAATAAACAAGTAAAAAATGAGCCGAAGTGTCTTCGGCGCAATCGATTTTTCTGTACAGCGTATAATCAAGGCCGCCGAAAATAGATCTATCTTTCGGTGGTCTCGGTATAATGCTGTATGAGCCGGGGTCCATGAATATTTAACCACGGCCCGTTGGTAGCCTGTCCTATATCGTTGCCAGATGCACGATTATGGCTAACTTTAGCCTTGAACTAAATAAAAACTACTGAGGCTAGACGGCTGCAATTTGGTATGTGTGATGACTGGAGGGTGGATGGTAAACATACCAATTTGCAGCCCTCTAGCCTCAATAGTTTTTAAGATCTAAGGGCGGACAGAAAAAAGTGCGGACGGACAGACAAAGCCGGCACAATAGTTTTCTCTTCAGAAAACTAAAAAAAAGTTCGAGATTCAAACAAACGTCATGGATGGCTGGCAACTACTTTCACCCAAGATATTAATTAAGCGGTTTCTCGTGCATATGATCCGTGGACAAGCCTAGGTTTTGGTGGTACCAACTTAAGCGCAGATCAATTTTATTGCCATTTCATTTCTTGTGTTCATAACAATTGAACCTGATAAGTCTAATCAGTTTTGTACATTAACACTCGTACAAAATCTAAAAATGGTTATAAGACCAAACTACCAAACCCGAAAGAGTATCTTATATAACTATCTGTATACATTAGCTCTTTCAAAATGCCAAACTTTCCAATTCGGGTGGTACCAAAACGCCAAAAATCAAGTCAGAACCTTTGGAATAATTTGGAAATCGCATACCTAATCGTTCCTCTGAAACGGCGTAAAAATTTGAGATAGATAAGAAATTCTGAAAATACTAAAAAAAGCTTCCTTTAAAAAAGGTTTAAGTTCCGTACCTAAAACCGACTCTGTAAGATCCAGTCCCAGGCAAACTGCAAATCAGCTGCCAAAAACAGAGTAGAGTTTTAATAACTAAACTACGTACACCATATCATTCTGGAATGCTACGGAATATAGTGTTTGGGCCAAAGGCCAAGCACTGGGACCTATGGGGTCATTCAGCGCAGAAACCGAAATTGACAGTAAAAAGGTTTGAAAGGTGTAACAGGAGGAAAACCCCGCTGTTGCACTTTGAAATAATTATTAGGAGGTTGTGGATAGCAAGATGGAAGAAAGATTCTATAAACGGAGGTACAGTAAAATGAAACGAAAGGGGTTGCAGCTAGGGGCCAAAGGGACGCTGCAAAGAACCGTTAGTAATGCCTACAGTGCACCCCGTGAGGTGCACTGACGGCACTAACCCCCTACGGGGCATAATATTCGGGTTCAATTTCACCAAAGAACCTTTTCTCTTCTTCGACCAAATACGCAGTCTGGATAACAACAAATGTACATTCTCTCTCTCTCTCTCTCTCTCTCTCTCTCTCTCTCTCTCTCTCTAATGAACCCCAAAGAAGGATAGGTGAAGCATCTCTTGACAGATCAAAGGATACCACCAGCAGCTATCCATCATACCCAGAGGGCAGAATCAAACCTCCTATTTAACCAAAAGCAAACCCTTATACAGGCGTGATACCTGGTTTCCCTTATATCCAAACACCCCTACCTCACCAACCTAAATATAGAAATGGAGGAGGAGGAGGAGGAGGAGGAGGAGGAGGAGGAAGCCTCCTGATCATATCCAGACACTGACTGATTCCAATCTATTCAGACACTCGACATGAAAATCCCTCAAGGCCGATGGGCGACGCGATCATTCCGGTAGCAAATGACCACCACAGCAGACAGTGACATACAGTCCCCTGGACCCTCTTGAACAGAGGCGGACGCAGCCACTTGCGTCCTCTCCGCAGATGACAGTGAAAGAATGGCTCCCGGAATATTTCGAGATGATGATGATGATAGAGTCAATTCAGTCCGGGGGTTACGCTCAATAGCGTCTGCACTACCGGCTCTAAGAGGACAAAAGGTACATGGCGCTGTGCCACCGATACGAGATGGCATTATACCCAACCGCAAACGGAGGTTGATTACCTAAGCCCGAGTGCGTACAGCGACCATAAAAGGGGAAACGCTGCTATATGCGCCGTCACAACCAGGAGGTTCCTACAGCCACTGCGACGGACGACCTTGCCACCCACTGAAAGGACACATGTAGTGATTCACGAGCCGGTGTTCAATCCCTCTAATGAATATCACGTCATGCCTTCCATTCCTGTTTTGAGTCAGTGCTACAGATTTGAAAATAAAAAAAATGAATACCACAAGTTCTCAACCAAAGTGATGAATGATACGTCAGGTAATTAAACACCGGATTTCGAATTCCTTCCAAAAGAGATTTTGTCACAAGGGTGCATATGAGTCATAGCGAGGAAGATATAAAAAATGGGTGGATGGGTGGATGGGTGGATGGGTGGGTGGGTAGGGGGTCGAGAGTCAAAATATCCCCGTCTTTATTCTCTGGAGCATCTGTACCACTATTTCTGGCAGCTGGGTGGTCATACCAGACGCCTTTTCCCCTCTAGAAAGACAGATTTCATGAAGTAACCCCTTCCAAATTTCTTGTATGGCCTAGGCTGCTAGCCCCATCTCATTTTCCACCACGGGTGTTGTCACCACAGTCATATAACTACCAAATTCATAATTCACTGCTCAGGTCATCGGAGGATTTAACCGAACGGACCTAAATAGTTCCACTTTACCTGGAAATTGAACCATGATGCCATCCTCAGTGAGGCGAGTATCACGACCGCTAAGCCGCCGGGTTCCAATCAAACATGTATAGATAGATAGACAGATAGATAGATAAACAGATAAAAAAGTTAAGTATACCTTAGTTTTACCAGACCACTGAGCTGATTAACAGCTCTCCTAGGGCTGGCCCGAAGGATTAGACTTATTTTACGTGGCTAAGAACCCGGGACCTACAGCTTATTGTGGAATCCGAACCACATTATAGCGAGAAATGAATTTCTATCGCCAGAGATAAATTCCTCTAACTCTTCATCAGCCGGCCGGGGGAATTGAACTCCGGCCCATCGAGTGACAGTCCGGAGCTCTACCGGCTCACCCAACGAAGAGCTAGATAGATAGATAGATAGATACAGATATAGATATATATAGATATATACTGTATATACTTAAAATTTGTATATATATTTATATATATATATATATATATATAGTTATATTTTATATATACATATATATATATATATATATATATATATATATATATATATATATATATATATATATATATATATATATATAAAATACACGCGTGCATGTGTGTGCGCGTACGGTGTGCGTACACACTCATACACAAACAACGTCCGTTTGCATAAACAGCCAAACACGAAGCAACCATCATCTCATCAGGGATTTCACATCTGCATGAAAGTGAGCACGGGCTTAAGTGACCAAAGCACGAACGGCCGCAAAATATGGAACAGAAATAGCCTATTAAACCCAAAACAAAGGGTGCATGAGTCATAAAACCCGAGTGGCACACTCCTGCGACTGGCGAATGTGCTCTTAAAAAACCGAGCATACTACATGACGCCTCTTGCAAATTAATAATGATCGCATTATGAAATCCTGACTGGAGAAATAAGTAGAGAGAGAGAGAGAGAGAGAGAGAGAGAGAGAGAGAGAGAGAGAGAGAGAGAGAGACCACGTGCCTAATCTTGTGAAAAGTTGGTACTTAATGATGTCCGGTTAATCTGTATTCCTCGTGACTGAAGTATTTTATTCTGCAAAGACAAAAGGACTTACACAATACCTACAGCTACCTACAGCAAGATTTCCACTCGACTTGCAAATACCTCGCAAGGGACTTGGATACTGCTGAGAGACGTCCCTACAGATTTAACTGAATTAAACTTAATGCAGAATTCAGGTCGAAGGCCAAGCGCTGGGACCTGTGATGTCATTCAGCGCTGAAAGGAAAGTTGAGAGTAAAAGGTTTGAAAGGTGTAACAGGAGGAAAACCTCAAAGCAGTTGCACTATGAAACAATTGTTAGAAGAGGGTGGAAAATCAGATGGAAGAAAGAATATGGATGGAGGTACAGTTAAAGGAATGAAAGGGCTTACAGCTAGGGGCCTAAGGACGGCACGCTGCAAAGTACCTTAAGTAATGCCTACAGTGCACCGCATGAAGTGCACTGACGGCACTTACCCCCTATGGGGAACTCAAGAAAAGAAGCATGTTCGAACCCAGCGCAGGTGACTCAAGCGATCGAGTGACCTGACGGGTGAGGCGTGCCAATGACGAACTTCAAATGGTGTAACATTGGCCTCAACCGCCCAAGAGAGGAAGACTGAGTCACTGTCACACATCCCTGAGTCCACAAGTAGTGAAACGTACCTGTTAGATTCAGAGATTTTTTTCTAAGAATTCCATGGCTTCACACTGCGAGATTAATGTTTTTAACATTATGTTGGGTCTTTCCTAGATAGGGAACCCCATGGGTTTTAACCCGATATGTATCCACCTTTGCGGCGTGTTTAGTACAAACCCGTTGGGGATTACCGTAAAGACATAAACAAAAGCCTGTAAATATCATAAAGATAATGACCCCCTAGAAATATTATAAATTTTTCCATGCGATTTTATCACCGGCCACTGTAAATTAATGTGACTTTGTTCCTGTGACTTTTTTTTCCTAGCCAGAATTGTTACTTTTTCATATAATGACCCCCAAGAAATATTAATTCCAGATAACGACCCCCGAAAACCCTTGGGGGTCACTAACTAGGAAAGACCCACTACGTTTCCCAGTGACAAAACTTGCAGGCAGAATTCAGCGACAAGTTCAGGACTGATGAAGAATTATCTATTTTTCATGTTGAGAGATGAAAATTTAAAAAAAAATCATATATACAGAATGTATTAGTTTTCATGAGTCGATCTTACTGAAGATCTATACTTAGAGGGCGATGCACGGCAAGCCTCATGCCCTTACCTAACACTGACCTGAAGGGAGAGAGGTAAAATGGGAAGGGAGGGGAAGGAGCAGTAGGTAAGGACAAAAAAGGTATGTAAATTTTTTTTTCATTGCAAAAACGACACATCATATAATGAACTGTAGGCTCAGACCAGTACTGTCGTCCAGCTCGGGCCGTCATCTGTCAACACTGGCCCCTAAATATGGTTAAGTTACGCCCCTAAGTTCTCGACTCTCCTTCACAATACAGTCATTTTTTACGTTAACTGCGCTGAAGCCATAATACTCTATAATAATAAAATCAGAGTGGATTTCTTGTTTGTCCGCCCCGGGAGGGGGCGGGGTAGGTAGGGGATCGGGAGGGTAGGGGAGACATGACACACCCACCCTCCTCCTGCAAATCTGTTTGTCCACCCTGGGTGGAGCCGGAAGGATCGGGAGGGTAAGAGAGACATGACACATCCATTTTTCTCCTGCAAACCTGTTTGTCCACCCTGGGTGGGGGCGGGGTAGGTAGGGGATCGGGAGGGTAGGGGAGACATGACACATCCACCCTCCTCCTACTGCAAACCTGTTTGTCCGCCCCGGGTGGGAGCGGGAGGATCGGGAGGGTAAGGGAGACATGGCACACCCACCCTCCTACTGCGAACCTGTTTGCTCGCCCCAGGTGGGGGCAGAGTAGGTAGTGGATTGGGAGAGTAGGGGAAACATGACACATCCACCCTCCTGCCCCCATCAAGCTCGTATTAGCGACAATCACAAGATATTACGAAATTGGAAAAACACCCATCGCTGCATGACTCGATAACGAGACGCGTCGTAATCTCGTTTTACTGACTCACAGGAATAAGTCAGGCACTCGAAAGCAGCTCCCGGGAACGCCAGGTGATGCAACTCGCAAACAACCACTTTGACTCGAACTTCCAAAGTGACTCACAACCATAAGCCACTGAGTCAGGAGGCGGTGAAATCACCTGAGCGATAAAGACCTTTCAAGGGGAGACTGACGAAAGGGTCGTTGGAGAGACAAATCCACAGTTGTGTATATGTATACATACATTTAAGGATAGATCTGTACAGAGAGCTTTCGGGAATCTGTTCGGTTCCAATTTTCAATTATATTTAAAGATGAAACTGTACAGAGAGCTTTCGGGAATCTGTTCGGTTCTATTTTTCAATTATATTTAAAGATGAAACTGTACAGAGAGCTTTCGGGAATCTGTTCGGTTCCATTTTTCAGTTATATTTAAAGATGAAACTGTACAGAGAGCTTTCGGGAATCTGTTCGGTTCCATTTTTCAATTATATTTAAAGATGAAACTGTACAGAGAGCTTTCGGGAATCTGTTCGGTTCCAAATTTCAATTATATATCAAGATAAAACTGTACAGAGAGCTTTCGGGAATCTGTTCGGTTCCATTTTTCAGTTACATTTAAAGATGAAACAGTAGAGATTCCCGAAAGCTGTCAGTACAGCTTCAACTTTAAATATATGTACATATACATAACTTAGGATTTGTTTCTCCATTTCAAGACTTACGCTACTAGGAGTATTTTGTAATAAAAGGACCATTAATACTACTATCATTATTTGATGTTGTTAATTCTCGTAACATAACAATAACACAACGAAAAATATATTTGTTAAACAATTCCCGAATAGCAACTTCCAAATACAACAACAATAATCATCAGTTTGAAATCATCTGGACTTAAGCATCCTGCATAACCAATATTTTAAGCCACAGGCCAAGCGCTGGAACCTATGCGGTCATTCAGCGCTGAAATGGAAACTGGCAGTAAGAAGGTTTGAAAGGTGTAACAGGATGAAAACCTCAAAGCAGTTGCAACAGGAAACAATTTTTACAGAGGATGGAAAGTCAGATGGAAGAAAGAGAATAAGACCGGAGGTACAGCATAAGAAATGAGAGAGGTTGCAGCTATAGGGGCCGAAGGGACGCTGCAAAGACCCTTGAGTAATGCCCACAGTGCACCACGTCAGGCGCACTGACGGAGCTACCTGCCCTTACGGGGTGCTGATAAGCACACGCCTCACCCAAAACTACAACAGCAAAGATAGCGGTGACCTCTTATCTCGGGCAGATCACGTGAATCCGTGTTTACTACTCTGCTGGGTACAGATTTTTTTTTATTAAAAGGAAGCCCAGTAGTAGTAGTAGTAGTCAAAGCATTAGCAGCAATAAAAAGCTCTCGATAAATCTAAGATCTGTTAATACAGAAGGAAGGAAACACGATTCTTTATTAGACCCAAAACAACGGGTTTAAGTGCTACTGCTACTGTTTCTCCTAGAAGCAGTATAGCTTCCCATGATTCTGTACACTGAATTGATCTTTTCCACCTATTAAAACTGCAGATCGAGCTACTGAATGATTTATTGGGTATTGCGAACTGGTGTCACAACCACCATGGCCACAGGATAGAACACAAAATAGAATTTAGGCCAGAAGCCAAGAGATGGGACCTATGAGGTCATTCGGCGCTGAAATGGAAACTGCCAATGAAACGGTCTGAAAGGTGTAACGGGAGGAAAACCTCAAAGCAGTTGCACTATAAATCAATTATTAGGGGAGTAAGATATAAGAAAGAGAATATGAAAGGAGGTACAGTGAAAGGAATGAAAGGGGTTGCAGCTAGGGGGCCGAAGGGACGCTGCAAAGAACCTTAAGTAATGCCTACAGTGCACCGCGTGAGGTGCACTGACGGCACTATCCCGCTTCGGGGAGTAGTAGTGAATAAAAGTAGATAATGAGTACGGGGTCTGGTCCCAAAACAAATATCCAAACATTGTCTCCTAACATATGCCAAACATTATCTCCTAACATATGCCAAACATTATCTCCTAAAAACATATTCCAAACATTATCTCCTGGAGGAAAACGCGATTCAGAACCTCAAGCGTTATAAGACTTCACGCTGAAAAACAAATGCAATATCTGACCTTTGTATATAATATTCCCAATTAATATACAATAATT
>NC_089777.1:13981844-13986844 GCF_040412425.1 Macrobrachium rosenbergii | reverse complement strand
CATCTTTCTGTCGGTCGTAAGGAGGCGGAACTCTCTCAAGGGTCAGACCGGTTTTATACAACTGCGAGACACGGAGTAAATGTTTGATTCTTCGTGAATTGTTTCTTTCTGATATTTAAAGATTCAGGCCTTTTAAAGACCGGGGGAGAGAGAGAGAGAGAGAGAGAGAGAGAGAGAGAGAGAGAGAGAGAGAGAGAGAGAGGCCTTTAAAGACCAGTGAAAGAGAGAGAGAGAGAGAGAGAGCGAGAGAGAGCAAATCTTACTTCAATCTTTCGGTAAAAAGAAATAAAAATAAATACATAATCATTATGTATATATATATGTATATATATTATACACACACACAAATATATATATATACACATGCTTGTACATGTACGTGTTTCAGAGGCCTTCCGATTCTCCACCTTGGGGGGCAACCCACCTCAGTCGTCTACTAACATGCATGCACCCAATTCACTACGTGCATCAACAGAGGCACAAAGGAATTTAAAGGGTCGTGCTTTAAAGCATTCGGTTTCGCTTGGGAACCGACCACTTCTGCTTTTTGTTATTGAGACGGACGTGTGTAACGTTATGATCTTCAATTCATACAATGCCCTGACCAAATTTACTCACTACAGCTGTATGACTCTGACGATGCAACTCAGTAACGTCCAGAAATACAGATCTCATATAAAAGTTGAAACTTCTATCCCCACTTACTGCAATTTTAATCCTGTTCCGACAATGATTTTCATGTCCTGAAAATGAGGAGAGAGAGAGAGAGAGAGAGAGAGAGAGAGAGAGAGAGAGAGAGAGAGAGTTGGGTAATTTATAATTCCATACAAATAAAGTCCTCGCCTTCTAGTTGGGTGTCATATTTTAAGAAAAACTATACAGAAGTGACCACAAGATCTCATTATATAAAAGTTGAAACTTCTTTCCCAACTTACTGCAATTTTAATCCTGTTCTGACAATGATTTTCAGGTCCTACAAGTAGAGAGAGAGAGAGAGAGAGAGAGAGAGAGAGAGAGAGAGAGAGAGAGAGAGAGAGAGAGAGTTGGGTACTTTATAATTCCATACAAATAAAGTCCTTGCCTTCTAGTTGGGTGTCATATTTTACGAAAAACTGTCCAGAAGTGACCACAAGTAAACATTTTTACAGATATGGTTGTGACACCGACAGAGAGAGAGAGAGAGAGAGAGAGAGAGAGAGAGAGAGAGAGAGAGAGAGAGAGAGAGAGAGAGAAAGGGAAGCGCAGAACCGCTATACCCCACCCTCTCGTAAAACAACAAACAACAAAGGCCAAAGCATACAACAAACAAAGGAGGGTGTTTAGCACCCGTCTTCCCATATCGCAAAATAAACAATGCTATATAGGAAGCATCAAACCCATGTGGAAGAGGGGGAGGGCGTTCCAAGTTTGCTCACATCATAATGAAGCTTCAGTATCCTGCATATCACTGCATTTCTGTCGATTCGATCTTGAAGCTTTTCAAGTGTCGCGTATGCCACATACACTTCCTCCCTTCATTCTCAAACTTATCACATATCTGATTCATGAAAACACATAACTTATCTGCATCCAAAACCCTTCCCTTGTATGAAACCATTCTGCTTTTTTAGTTTTCTGTAAAAGGTAACTATTGCGCCGGCTTTGTCTGTCCGTCCTCAAATCTTAAAAACTACTGAGGCTAGATGGCTGCAAATAGGTATGTTGATCATCCACCCTCCAATCATCAAACATACCAAATTGCAACCCTCTAGCCTCAATAGTTTTTATTTTATTCAAGGTTAAAGTTAGCCATAATCGTGCTTCTGGCAACGATATACGATAGGCCACCACCGGGCAGTGGTTAAACTTTCATGGGCCGCGGCCCATACAGCATTATACCAAGACCACCGAAAGATCGATCTATTTTCGATGGCCTTGATCATACGCTGTACAGAAAATTCTATTGTGCCGAAGAAACTTCAACGCATTTTTCACATTTTTCTACCAATTCCACCTTTTTAAGCCAAAATCTTATCATTCAATGCCGAAGGTCATCTCTATCACAAGTAAATTTTTTCTGAGAAACCATTATTCCTCTTACCTATAAATTCCTTTGGAATCTACTGTATATACCTCGGCCAAACATACCTTATCCACAAGTCACTCACTTTCATCCCATTTCCTACCATTTCATTTGCAAGCACAGCAACTCCCGGCACTTTTCTATCTTCCGATATTTAACTGCCCTCATTACATCCCAACAGTCATATGGAATGGAATATAGAGTTTAGGACAGAGGCCAAGAACCGGGACCTTTGAGGTCATTCAGCGCTGGAAAGGAAATTGAGAGTAAAAGGTCTGAAAGGTGTAACAGGAGGAAAACCTCGCAGTTGCACTATGAAACAATCGTTAGGAGAGGGTGGATAGCAAGATGGAAGAAATATATGAACGGAGGTACAGTAAAAGGAATGAAAGGGGTTGCAGCTAGGGGCCGAAGGGACGCTGCAAAGAACCTTCAGTAATGCCTACGGGGTCAATAGTCATATGCAGAGGCATCATTCAGATCTGCTTCTCTGCTAACCTCAGCCCTCATCAGCTTGTCAAAATATTCAGCCCATCTACACGAGACAGTTAGCTAGCTTCAGGCAGTATCACACCATAAGTATTCAGTGACCTTTCTCGCTGCATTTACCTCGATTAAGACAAATTTCTTTTTATCCACAAACCGCCAGATTAAGATTACCCCTGAGTTTCTAAAATACATAACCTTTCACCGCTCCCTTTGGTCCCTTGACCACCTTAATTATCCTCTTGTACAAAGTTCAAAAGGCGATCTCTTTTGTCTGTAAGATACATGTCAGATTTTTTTCTTTTCTTTACTAGCCTTCTAATTTTATTCTCCCACCACTTACTGCTTATTGCCTCTTTGTATCACTCTATACTGATAAAAATGCCAGCAGAATATGTGTAATTATGTATGTATGTATGTATGTATGTATGTATGTATGTATGTATGTATGTATATGTATATATATATATATATATATATATATATATATATATATATATATATATATATATATATATATATATATATATATTAACTTTATCACTTACACAATTGTTCTGTGTATTCATACAATTACTAACAGGACCTCATTAAAACTGGATGGTATCTAGCGGAGATATTTATTCAAGAAAAGTTTTAATGAGGTCCTGTTAGTAAATGTATATATATATATATATATATATATAAAATATATATATATATATATATATATATATATATACATATATAAATAGATGTGTGCATGCATGAATATATATATGTACAATAAAATACAGAGCTTACAGCTGGCCAATCCATCTATCTTCACCTCCACACTCCCACCCCACCCTACGCTGAAAGTACTCGAGAATTTCGCCACAACCAAACTTGGAACAACAGTACATCAAGCTACATCAAGCACGGGAATCATTCGTCCACCACCACCACTCGAAGAGAGTGAGGGTGGGGGGGAGGAGGGAGGAGAAGGAGGAGGAGAGAGAGAGTGTGAGGGGGATGGACGGGGGTCTAAGGAGGCTTTCAACTCGTATCAAAAACAGCTCTATCAGCCCGGCATAAGATCAGCGCCACGAAATGAAAGGATTATTTGGGGGCCGGGCAACACGAGACGGCCGCTTGGCGCAGACAAACAACGCTGCCCGCTCATTACTATTATTAAAATCGAGTGTGCGCAGATGGGTGGGGTCAGGTTCCTTCAATGGATTTTATGATCCAGTTCTCTCTCTCTCTCTCTCTCTCTCTCTCTCTCTCTCTCTCTCTCTCTCTCTCTTGATATTTTTGTATATCTGTCAATCTATGTATTTTTATATCAACATGTTTATAACTTACTTATTCATGTCTCTCTCTCTCTCTCTCTCTCTCTCTCTCTCTCTCTCTCTCTCTCTCTCTCTCTCTCTCTTTCTCTCTCTCTCTCTCTCTCTCTCTCTTGTTACTGATATTTCTGTACATCTCTCAATCTATGTAAGTATTTTTATTTCATTATGTTTATAACTTACTTATTCATGTATCTCTCTCTCTCTCTCTCTCTCTCTCTCTCTCTCTCTCTCTCTCTCTCTCATTTATTCACGCTACTTCTCTCCATCTATCCATCATTATAAGTATACTTCTATCAATGTGTCTATAACTTATTCATAAATTTATCAGTCTCTCTCTCTCTCTCTCTCTCTCTCGTTTAGATCTCTGGAAACAGCCAGTTATAAACGCCAACGCTTCTCTCTCTCTCTCTCTCTCTCTCTCTCTCTCTCTCTCTCTCTCTCTCTCTCTCTCTCTCTCTCTCTCTCGTTTAAATCCAAAAAACGCTCAACAATTGAAGTTTCTCTCTCTTGTTTTGATCCCTGGAGGCAACGTGCTATAAAATAATCTCCCCGCTCTCTCTCTCTTTCTCTCAAGCTACAGAAGCTTACGTGCTCTCTCGCTCTCTCTCTCTCTCTCTCTCTCTCTCTCTCTCTCTCTCTCAAGCTACAGACGCTTACGTGATTCACTTCAGCCGCACAGCTGATCACTTGACCAGAACATACGTCACAGAATTTCTTCTCGGCATAAAAAAAAAAATATCTCGAACAAAAGCGACTCTGTTAGGCAGCGGAGCCGAGGAATTATGGCCCTATAAATAGTGATGTAAATCTTCCCCATTTTTTTACGAAGGCTTGTCAGTTTCCATTGCTCTGGATAGGACCAAAATAAGCAGTATAGCTATTCATGGGCTGCCCGCAATCCAGTCTATGTTTGTTTTATGCATCTGAGTTGAAATAAAGTTTATGACTATAAGAATTATTACTATAATAAAAACAAAGTATTATACTGAGGACGTCGCAATTAAATCAAACATTCCATTTTTTTATGCTTTCATGGTACCATTTAGGGACGACTGCAAAATTAAGCACTTCAAAAGAGACGTTGTTATTATTATTATTATTATTATTATTATTATTATTATTATTATTATTATTATTTC
>NC_089777.1:13946844-13974344 GCF_040412425.1 Macrobrachium rosenbergii | reverse complement strand
ATATCTATCAATCACCCAGATACCAAAACTATCGTCGAGATCTTGTCTACAAGGCTTAATACGCGACGGCGCCTTTGATCTGGAGACTGACTCTCTCTCTCTCTCTCTCTCTCTCTCTCTCTCTCTCTCTCTCTCTCTCTCTCTCTCTGAGGCGCACTCCTTTCTTTTCTATGTTTATCTATCTCTTTCTCTCTCTCTCTCTCTCTCTCTCTCTCTCTCTCTCTCTCTCTCTGAGGAGCACTCCTTTTCCTGTGTACATCTGTCTCTATCTCTCACTCTCTCTCTGTCTGAGGCGCACTCCTTTTTCTATGTACATCTCTCTCTCTCTCTCTCTCTCTCTCTCTCTCTCTCTCTCTCTCTCTCTCAGTCTGAGGCGCACTCCTTATTCTATGTACATCTCTCTCTCTCTCTCTCTCTCTCTCTCTCTGTCTGAGGCGCACTCCTTATTCTATGTACATCTCTCTCTCTCCTCTCTCTCTCTCTCTCTCTCTCTCTCTCTCTCTCTCTCTCTCTCTCTCTCTCTCTCTCTGTCTGAGGCGCACTCCTTATTCTATGTACATCTCACTCTCTCCCTCTCTCTCTCTCTCTCTCTCTCTCTCTCTCTCTCTCTCTCTCTCTCTCTCTCTCTCTCTCTCTCTCTCTCTCTCCCTCTGTCGGAGGCGCACTCCTTATTCTATGTACATCTCTCTCTCTCTCTCTCTCTCTCTCTCTCTCTCTCTCTCTCTCTCTCTCTCTCTCTCAGTCTGAGGCGCACTCCTTATTCTATGTACATCTCTCTCTCTCTCTCTCTCTCTCTCTCTCTCTCTCTCTCTCTCTCTCTCTCTCTCTCTCTCTCTCTCTCTCAGTCTGAGGCGCACTCCTTATTCTATGTACATCTCTCTCTCTCTCTCTCTCTCTCTCTCTCTCTCTCTGAGGCGCACTCCTTATTCTATGTACATCTCTCTCTCTCTCTCTCTCTCTCTCTCTCTCTCTCTCTCTCTCTCTCTCTCTCTCTGTCTGAGGCGCACTCCTTATTCTATGTACAACTCTCTCTCTCTCTCTCTCTCTATCTGAGGCGTACTCCTTTTTCTATGTGCATGTCTCTTTCTCTCTCCCTCTCTTTCTCTGAGTGGCACTCCTTTTTCTATGTACATCTCTCTCTCTCTCTATCTCTCTCATGAGAGAGAGAGAGAGAGAGAGAGAGAGAGAGAGAGAGAGAGAGAGAGAGAGAGAGAGAGGGGGCGAACACTGTTTTCACTCTCAAAGATAAAAAGAAAAAAATAGTAGTAGACTCAGCCGTTATGTTCCCACAGGGAATGGGTTTTTGGCAGCCTCGATAAGCCTACAATAACAAACACAGCAGTGATAATTAAATGACTTTCCCAGCAAGTGAAAATGTACACTTGAACTGTCGACTACCCTTCAGTTTTGTTTATACTTTGTTTTATTTTTCGTTCTCCACTTTCGAAAACATACCTCTTTATAAACAGGCAATTTAACACTAAGAATATTCAGTTGCTCGCATGAAAAATATAAAAAAGTAAAAAATGCGCGGGAGTTTCTTCTGCGCAGTCGAGTTTTCTATACATCGTATAATCAAGGCCACCCAAAATAGATCTAGCTTTCGGTGGTCTCGGTATAATGTTGTAAGAGCCACGGCCCATAAATCTTTAACCAAGGCCCGTTGGTGGCCTGGCCTATATCGTTGCCAGAGGCACGATTATGGCTAACTTTAACCTTACATAAAATCAAAACTACTCTGGCTAGAGAGCTGCAATTTGGTATGTTTGATGACTGGAGGGTGGATGATTAACATACCAATTTGCAGCCCTCTAGCCTCAGGAGTTTTTAAGATCTGACGGTGAACAGAATAGAGTGCGGACAGAACAATTTGCCGACGGACACACAAAGCCGGCACAGTAGTTTTTCTTTTACAGAAACCTAAAAATCTGAAAAAAAAAAGGCAAACAAAAAACAATCCCTCGCGAAAGCAAAAGCCGCAAAGAAAACATGAAACGAGAGCCCCTCTTAGATAAACCGATTCCAGAGCGAGTGCGACGCATCTGGTAAGTACTTTGCTCAGTAGTTTAATCTCATTATGCAATTTCACGCTTTGTTACTCTTCGTCCAAAGGAACGTTGCATAAAGCCTTTCACTGCTGACTTGTCTCTGTGACTTCGAGTGTAGGGGAGGTACTCCTGGGGAAGGGGGAATGGTGGTCCCTTCGTGGGAATGGCGTAGTATGCTGCCCTAAAATGGAAAACTGCAGTATCAGCAAAATTTTCGAAATCGAGATATGCCGCTTATTGGGCTCATGAAAGAAAATACGCAAGTTACTGCAGTTTCAGAATGATTCTTCAATGCTTTCCACGAGTATTCAAGGGGTCCCATTTGGAAAATCTGCAAAATTTTCTAAATTGAGATATGCCACTTATTGGGTTCGTGAAACACTCATACACGAGTTACTGCAGTTTCAGAATGATTCTTCAATGCTTTCCACGAGTATTTAAGGGGTCCCATTTGCAAAATCTGCAAAATTTTCGAAACTGAGATATATGCCACCTACTGGGTTCATGAAACACAAAATACACAAGTTACTGCAGTTTCAAAATGATTCTTCAATGCTTTCCACGAGTATTTAGGGGGTCCCATTTGCAGTATTTGCAAAATCAGTAGTAAGGCAAGGGAGTACCTGCCATTATTCTCGGTTTTGCATTTTTGCAGATACTGCGGTCTTCCATTTTAGGGCATTATGGTCCAGGATGGTTTGCATGAAAGCTGACTATTCTTATCCTTCTATTGAGAGTTCTTGACTCAAACATTTGGGTAACAGCGTAAGCAAGGATCTATTTTAAGGTTTCTTATGTAAACCTTGAATGATAGCATAAACAAACAATATTTTTAATGGTGTTTGAGTAGCCCTGAGGAATTCAGAAATAATAATGGAAACTGAAAGAAAAATCGAATACCTTATCAGAATACTCAAAATACAAACAATTACAGTTAACTAAATCCTAAAAAGTTCAGAGTAAGACTTCAGGAAGACGAAGAAATATCAACTTCCATAGCAAGTTTCCTTACAAGAAAACAAGTAAAAAAAATGCGTCAAAGGTTCTTTGGCGCTATCGAGTTTTCTGTACAGCGCATAATCAAGGCCACCGAAAACAGATCTCGCTCTCGGTGGTCTTGGTATAATGCTGTATGAGCCCCGGCCCAAGAAACTTGAACCATGGGCCGGTGGTGGCCTGGCCTATATCGTGGCCAGACGCACGATTATGGCTAACTATTCTTAAATAAAAAAAAAAAAAACGGAAGAAATTGAGAACAGAAAGGTTTGAGAGGTGTAACAGGAGGAAAACCTCATTGTTAGAAGAGGGTGGAAATTAAGACGGAAGAAAGTGAATATGAACGGAGGTACAGTAAAAGGAACGAAAGGGGTTGCAGCTAGGGGCCGAAGGGACGCTGCAAAGAACCTTAAGTAATGCCTACAGTGCACCGAGTGAGGAGCACTGACGGCACTACCTCCCTACGGAGAAGAGGTCATGGTGGCTATTCAAATGACTAAAACTACAGACTGGGTGAAACTTGATATGGCTGTAACTCAAAAGCATACATGAATTGTGCTGTATCAAAATATGAGTTAATACAATGAAAACAAAAACACCATTTGCCCTCATAATAAATCATATTCTACATGCCCGTATTTCGAACAGTCTGAGAGAGAGAGAGAGAGAGAGAGAGAGAGAGAGAGAGAGAGAGAGAGAGAGAGAGAGAAATACTTTAAATTCCCTTCCCGTTCATTTTCCTTACTTTTCGGACACCCTGTAATTTAAACAAGAATATCATATGGAATAATACTTATCTGCAGGGAAACGTTACGTTTTGCTACACTGAATTTATTAGCATTTTCATAAGCTATAAATTATGTATTTCTAGCTTTCTGTAAAAGAAAACTGTTGAGATGACCTTGTCTGTCAGTCTGCACTTATCTGTCCGTCCTCAGATCTTATAAACTACTGAGGCTAGAGGACTGCAAATTGGTATGTTGATCATCCACCCTCCAATCATCAAACAAGCCAAATTGCAACCCTCTAGTCTCAATAGTTTTTGTTTTTATTTAAGGTTAAAGTTAGCCGTGATCGTACGTCTGGCAACGCTCTAGACAGGCCACCACAGGGTCGTGGTAGAAAGCTTCATGGGCAGCGCCCCATACAGCATTATACCGAGACCACCAAAAGATATTTCTATTTTCGGTGGCCTTGATTTTTTACTTGTTTACTTGTTTCCGTTGCAACAACAACTTCCAGTCTTAATTCACTGGTGACTAACATCATGCCCTAAAGACTAATATTTCTGTTCAAAATATTTACAGCAACGGCATGGCAATACTTTCCCCCAAGAGTTAGATTGCCTAATTACTATATTAACAGCCCAACATATACATACAGGGGAGTATAAGGTAAGGGGTGTATGAAATGGTATACTAGGGGGAGAGGGGAGGAGGCCCCCCCCCGCCACTTAGTCATCGCCGGCCTTCTCTCGTTTATAAATGTAATGCCCTTCACATTTTCACAGGTAATCAAGCTACTAATTCACCTGGTGTCACTTAAAGCTTCGTTAACATGGCCATAACTCATTACCAAATAGGAACACCTGGGCGCCTGTTCATCCTCTCGTCTGGCTAATAGCAATCTAAAAGGGATTTTGTCACCTTGTAACTCTTTTACGCCAGCATGACGCAGTAGACAGATTGATGGCGCTAATGGACCATAGAAGGTGTTACTTATTTCCGTATTCAATCATTTTTCATAGTCAAAACTCACTAGCACATCCGGATAATAATTAATGAAGCTTTGGAGTGAGAAATTTAAACAAGTAAAAGGTGCGCCGAACAATCGAGTTTTCTGTGCAGCTGCTATAGTGCATAATCAAGGCCAACGAAAATAGATTTATCTTTCGGTGTGAGCCGCATCCCATGAAACTTTAACCACGGCCCGGTGGTGGCCTATCCTAAATCGTTGCCAGAAGCACAATTATGGCTAACTTTAACCTTAAATAAAATAAAAAATACTGAGACTAGAAGGCTGCAATTTAGTATGTTTGATGATTGGAGGGTGGATGATCAACATACCAATATGCAACCCTCTAGCCTTAGTACTTTTTACGATCTGAAGGTGGACAGAATAAAGTGCTGACGGATAAACAAAGCCGGCACAATAATTTTCTTTTACAGAAAACTAAAAAATGGCCTTGAAACAAACTCCCAAATAACTAGTTTCTTCTCCAGACTATTTAGAAACCCATGAATTTCTGTAAGAAACGTCACTGGAGTGGAACACGTCCAAAATGACTTCGAGGTGACAATATTCAATCATAATGGAAAATATTGGGAATCTATCAGTTGAAAGAAAAGAGCGCTAAAGACTTATACAAAAGACAGATGATTTAGGCTCCTTCTTACAAAACAACAGCCACTGGTAATCTGTTATTTTAAAATAACTAATTGACTATTAGTTTCAATAATCATTTTATGCGTAATGCTTCACGTTTCGACATTTTTTTAGAATAAAAAAAATCAATGAGGCGTTATTGAAGCTTTGAACAAGGATATTAGCTGATGATCATTCATCAGATGATTGCACTCTCTGATGAAATCCATAAAGAAAATCAAAAGGAAACAAAAGAGCCCTGAAATGACTTCAAAATACTGTATGTTTTAACATATTTGCAACCAAACTGCACCAAACAGTTCGAGACAGTGATGTAGATTCCCAACTGAAACCAGCTATATACACCAACCCACACCAAAACCAAATCATTCGAGAACATAATGTACAGTACACCAAAGCCAGCTCTCCTGCATACATATACCAAGTCACAATCCAAATACCCGGTAGGGGGGTAGTGCCGTCAGTGCGCCTCACGGGGTGCACTGTAGGCAACACTAAAGGTTCTTTGCAGCGTCCCTTCGGCTCCTAGCTGCAACCCCTTTCATTCCTTTTACTGTACCTCCATTCATAACACCTTTCTTCCATCCTGCTATCCACCGTCTGCTACCAATTGTTTCACAGTGCATCTGCGAGGTTTTCCTCCTGTTACACCTTCGTAACCTTTTACTGTCAATTTTCCTTTCAGCGCTGAATGTCCTCACAGGTCCCAGCGCTGGCTTTTGGCCGAAATTCTATATTCCACTCCATTCCAAAAGCAAAACAACACAGTTTCACCTGAAACAAGCCATTCTTGCATAAACCAATCCAGACACTTCGATAACAAAATCAGAATTTTCAGCTGTAATCACCCAGACCTACACGAACAGAGCCAAATAATTCAAGATGATATGCATTTTCGCCTGAAAACCAGATACGCCTATATACTGCCCTAAATTGGAAGACTGCAGTAACTGCAAAAATACAAAACTGAGAAAAATAGTAGATACTGCAGTTCTCCCTTGCCTTACTATTGATTTTGCAGATACTGCAAATGGGACCCACTAAATAATCGTGGAAAGCATTGAAGAATCATTCTGAAACTGCAGTAACCTTTGTATTAGTGTTTCACGAGCCCAATAGGGGGTATATCTCAATTTCGAAAATTTTGCAGATACTGCAGTTTTCTATTTTAGGGGAAACCGAGCCAAACAATTTAGTAAGTACACGTGCATTTCCAGTCACAACCAGATATACCTCCATAAACGTAGCCTCAAAAATTGTAATCAAGTCTTGCCTTTCGGACAAAACAAAGTACCGCAAGCCAAAATAAACTGTACTTAACAAATCAAGAATAATACACGGATTTCCAATAAAATCCATACCTTTAAAAAAAACTGGGGGGAGAGTTAACTCCCCTCCAGAAACGCGCCCGCCCCTCTGCATCCCAACCCTTCCCCTCAAAACACGCCTACTCCCTTGGAAATAAACGCGAGAGAATGATCCCCAGACTGTCTTATCGCTCCTTGCTATCTCTTCGCCCGGAGAATGAGTCACACACGCCACAGGGTGTTTCACTTCACAATTGAAAAGGGGATTGACGGAGGGGGGATCGACTTTTACACACACGCGCGCACAAAACATACTCACAGTACTCTCTAGGAAGGGGGAGGTCTCTGCTATTGTAGATTCCCTCAATCTGCACTAATTGCTACCAATGAACAGAAATTCATGAAGTGCTTAGGCAAACAAACATTTATTTAAATTATAGAGCGCTCAGTGTTACGTTCCTAAATCGATCGACGAGATTTTGAAACTCCGTCGCGTCTCAAAACGAGGGATATTCCTTGGACTGGGACATTTTTTCTACACAACACTCAATTCCATCATTGTTCCTTAGCTGCATCTGGAAATGGTAGCCAAAGGGAGGCTAACTCTCCTTTGTACTGAAATAAAAACAACAAAAATTTACAAAGCAATAGCATAATTCCTCAGTTTCATGAGCGCAATTTTAAAATGGTTGGCCTTGCCATTATGAGACTCAAACCGGTCGGAAATGTGAAGCAAGCTAATTGAAAGATTAGTCCATCATCATCGCAATTCCTACGCCCATTCAAAGGTTACTTGACTGCATTAAGCCCATAATTTAACCAAACTATTCGGCGACACGTGAGATTTCGACTGCCCGACAGGAAGGAATAGTTTTCTTACTATCGTTCTCTTTCGGTACAACCAATATACGACTCTTCAATCAGATTACCGGGAGATGATGATGATGAATATAGAATTTAGGCCAAAGGCCAAGCACTGGGACCTATGAGGTCGTTCAGCGCTGAAACGTTAATTAATAGTAAAAGGTTTGAAAGGTTTAACAAGAGGAAAACCTCGCAGTTGCACTATGAATCAATTGTTAGGAGAGGGTGGAGAGTAAGATGGAAGAAAGAACACGATAGGAGGTACAGTAAAAGGAATGAAAGAGGTTGTAGCTAGGGGCCGAAGGGAAGCTTCAAAGAACCTTAAGTAATGCCTACAGTGCACCTCACACTAACCCCCCTACGGGGTGGACAATCATCAGGACAGACGTGCTTGCTCGTCAAGACGGGCGAGATTCAGATTCTAGAATGAATTTCCATTGCAAGACAACCGATAAGAGAGATCATCTCTTGAAGTTCATTTCACGGAATCCCAAGGTGTCCCTATCTTATCTAAAACCTTGGTACTAAAGCACGCTTATCTATTCCACAAAATATGATTTCATGCTGACGGATTGTCTCACACTCAGTGATGAGTCACAATCGAAGAATACCCGTAAAAAAACATTAGTATGGAAGGACCAAACATACCGTTAAAAGGAATACCCTTCGGTCGACTGATAAGTCGAGGAATAGCTAATCACATTGTCTGTCATCTATCGAGAGCAAGTTCTTGTGCAAATATGACGAAAACATCCAGACTAATTCATAATAGTATTTTTCATAAAGTAATGAAATGATTAAAAAATGAAATTACAAAAATAGAAACATGCAAAAAGAGAAGAAATGTATTAATTTAACGCATACAAAAAATACGCTTGACACAATGTCACCTCACTGTATTTCTGACAATTTCCTCATCTATTGCGCCACAATACCCCATTGCAAAATCAGTCGAAGGCTTATGAATCCCCGGTTATTAATAGAATGGTGAATAAGGTTCGCCAAGACGACAGCGGAAATGTTTATGCCATTAACCTTTGCTATAAACGCAAGCGGCACTCACAGGAACTGTCTTTACGGCACGTTGGCAAATATTTTCAATCCCTTTGTGACGCAAGAAAACACATGTGCAATCGCTTCCATTGATAAATACGATGCTGGTTGGCCTGCCACGTTTTTGATGCAAAGCTTAAAAAAATGAATCTAAGTCCTAAATCGGGCCGAACACGTTCAAGCTGGCTTGAATTGTTTGATCGCACCCAAACGCAAACATCTCGTTTCCATAAGCATACGGTTCATAATTGAATATGAATATAGAATTTAGGCGAAAGGACACGCACTGGGACTTAAAAAAGTCAATCAACGCTGAAACGGAAACTGACAGTAAAAGGTTTGAAAGGTGCAACAGGAGGAAAACATCGAAGCAGTTACACTGTGAATCAATTTTAAGAGAGGGTGGAAAGTAATACGGAAGAAAGAGAATATGAAAGGAGGTACAGTAAAAGGAATGAAAGGGCTTGCAGCTAGGGGCCTCAGGAAGGCACGCTGCAAAGAACCTTAAGTAATGCCTACAGTGCACCGCATGAGGTGCACTGACGGCACTAACACCCCCTTTACGGTTCATGGCATCTGATATTAATCAAGCCAAAGTACCTCCGTGCAATGGCTATTTGTCTGTCCGCCCTCGGACCTTAAAAACTAATAAGGCTAGAGGGCTGCAAATTGTCACGTCGATCATCCACCCTCCAGTCATCAAGCATACCTAATTGCAGCCCTCTAGCCTCGGTAGTTTTTGTTTTATTTAAGGTTCAAGTTAGCCATGGTCGTGCGTCTGGCACCGATATAGGTGCCAACAACAACAGGCTATACCACCGGGTCGTTGCAAAAGTTTCATGGGCAGTGGCTGAGAGTTTCATACAGCATTATATGCTGTACAGAAAACTCGACTGCGCCGAAGAAACTTCGGCGGATTTTTTATTTTTTTATTCTTTTATTTTAACATTTTTTGTTACTTGTACGGGACCTTTAATCAGGGCGCAAGAGTTACATCACCATTGTTTTATATATACTGAGAAGCCGCAAGTAAATTTGACAACTTTATCAACATTCATACGAAGTTCCCCAAAAGTCAAGCATTTACAGTACTACAAATTCATAACATCAATGCTTCCTACGCACAGTCTAATCAATGGCTACTACGAAGTTCACACAAACTAAAAGCTCAAGAATGCAAATTGCACATTCCTTTTAATTCTACAGTATTCTCTTTGTGGGTGTAAAATCACGGTACACGAATTCTACTACTGCTGCTACTAAAGCTTGCAATGACAAACACTCTCGAAAAGTGACACTGACAGCAATGGCACTCTGCTTGAAACTCCATGTCGTGACGGTATTGTCACACGAGCACTTTTTCTGGCTTCTGGCTGCCAGACGTTATATACCAAGCAGCCGTTGCTGATAGGAAAAGTAGCACCGGTTGGCCAAAACCAAAAGAACACTCTGAAGTCGCTGAAATTGGTCCCTGCCGGGGTAAGACCTTAGCAACCAGTTGTGACTCGGGTTTTGCACAAACGTGGGAAAGATATTGACTACATGGTACAAAGGTCTTCCGGCAAGACGCTAACAATATGACAGACAACTAGCTCGCGTTACACGACCTCCTACATGAATTCATCGCGTGACGCTACCTCATACTTGAATTCAATTGTCACCTGCGCTATTCAGGCCCTTCGTTTCTTACCCCATAAAAAAAAAAATAAGCAGGATTCAGTTCCTTAGGTCTGCCACAAGGAGCATATCATTCATTACTCGCCCTACTTGATACCAATCAATACTCGATTTTGTCAATCGCCAATTCAAGTCTTGACGCAGACTCAAGAGAGCCGAGCCATAAAACGTCACAGTCAAGGTCCTTTAAATATACTCTCACAGTGGACCATGGTCTCAGTTAGGCTAGAAAATCATTAGGAGCGAACGGATGTGAGTGTCAAAATTTCTTCTGTGTTGGAATTCTCTTCCCGCTTCCGTCTCCACTTCCGATTCCTTCTGTACTGAGTTGAATAAGGACATTCAGTTACCGGCCAATAATATTTCATATCGAATTCACTATACCCTGCGTATAATCTACACCCCAAGGGAATGATAATTGGTATGTGCATCTGAATAGATAGACAGATGCACTTGTCAGTTATAATTCGCCTTGGGTGTATGTTATTCCCAAGGTATGCTGAATTCGATACTAAACGATACTTGTGGTTTAATATCAAATATATATATATAATATATATATATATATATATATATATATATATATATATATATATATATATATATTTACATATTTATATATATATATATATATATATATATATATACATATAGTCTATATAGGCTATATGTATATATTTGTATGTTATATATATAGTGTGTGCTCGCGTGCACCACAACAAGATACAAATATTATCAAACACCTTCATCCATCTATGGCAAATGTAAAAATAAAAATACTTCCCTCTTAACTTACCACCAATTCAGATAAAAAAAAAATAGGAAGACGCATCTGAGTGGTGACTCATACCCCTTTTTTTATTCTTCGTTCTCAAACCGAAAGGCGCCGCGGCATTTAATCCATACGGCCATCGCATCTAATTCGGGCTACGAGTATCCTAACGGGACGAAAATTGCTGCGCCCCCCGCCAAAATCCATCATCGACTATCGATCCCTTACCTCCGTCGGTCAAGGTCGACCGAAGTCTAATAAAATTCGCCTTCTTCCTCCAACACCACCCCCTCCCTCTTCCTCCCACCTCCGCCCCCACCTCCTACAACTATAGCTCACGTCACGGAGAGCCAGGCGACTTGTCACGCTAACCGGGCAAACTCACGAAACCCAAGTAAAAGTGGCCTCTGCGCTGGGGGCGTCGCAAAATCAGTACCGCGGACTTATTCCACACCAGATCTTTCTGCGAGTCGGAAAAATACTAGAATCTAATCATGACATGTTTACTAGGAGGTGATTACATAATTACACACACGACAGACATCACCGAAGCCAGGGGTTCTTAACCAGGGGTGCTCGCGACCCTAGGGGGTGCGAAGACGGT
This sequence comes from Macrobrachium rosenbergii, assembly GCF_040412425.1. Lineage (NCBI taxonomy): Eukaryota > Metazoa > Arthropoda > Malacostraca > Decapoda > Palaemonidae > Macrobrachium > Macrobrachium rosenbergii. The sequence goes on along the minus strand of NC_089777.1, from coordinate 13,962,638 downwards.
TCCTAAGGGGCGCGAGGATGCCTATGAATAATTGAAGCAAAACATATTTTTATATATGCATGTTATTTTTGGCAAAAAATAAAAATAAAATAAAACGAATAATAATAATAATAATAATATTATTATTATTATTATTATTATTATTATTATTATTATTATTATTATTATTATTATTATTATTATTATTATTATTATTATTATTGCTACAGTAGCGCTCTAAGCTATAGGGGGTGCGAGAACTGACTGCTGATTTGAAAGGGGTGCATACATTGAAAAAGGTTAAGAACCAGTGACCTAAGCGCACAGGAGAAGAGAGAGAGAGAGAGAGAGAGAGAGAGAGAGAGAGAGAGAGAGAGAGAGAGAGAGAGAGAGAGAGAGAGAGAGAGTCTCAACCGTAAACCCACGTCACAAAAAAGATTTAAGGGAACATACCATTCCCTGTGTACTGTATTTATCCACTGCATCCCACATCTCGTCGGCCCTTGTTCAAAACACACCCGTCCTGTGGCATTCCAAGAGAACGAACCATCGCCGTATGATGATAAGGTTGCGTCACGGCAAACTCCTACCAATTTTATGTTCTCGTTTTCCTTAAACACAGCCTATAGCATAACAGTCAGCAGACATACGCTACCCGGAACTTCCCGCGTCCTCTTTATTCCCGCAAATTGACAGGAAACGATACAGGGAGAAACAAATTACAGATCCTTCCTAGATATTGAGCCTAAAAGGTTTTGACCCGGTATGCATCCACCTTTGCGACGTCTTTAGTACAAGGCCGTTGGGAATTACCGTAAAAACATAAACAAAAGGCTGTGAATATCTTAAAGGTAATGACCCCCGAGAAATATCAGTCCTAGATAACTATGACCCCAGAAAACCCTTGGGGGTCACTATCTAGGAAAGATCGCAAATTACGGATAATGTACTGTATTGGTTTACATTCAGCGCTGAAAGAGAAATTGACAGTAAAAGGTCTGAAAGGTGTAACAGGAGGAAAACCTCAAAGCACTTGCACTATGAATCAATTGTTAGGAGAGGTGGAAAGTAAGATGGAAGAAAGAGAATATGAACGGAGGTACAGTAAAGGGAGTGAAAGGGGTTGTAGATAGGGGCCGAAGCCACGCTGCGAAGAACCTTAAGTAATGCCTAAAGTGCACCGCATAAGGTGCACTGTAGATATGCGAGCGGCTCCAAGTAACGACCAATTATGTTGTAACGCTAAATGAATACCTCTCGATCAATCAGTGACCAATAATGCAAAAACTCTAATGACATTTGGACAAACAGAAGACCGGTTATGCAACACGTGAACAGCATTCGGTCACCCGTGGCCAGTAAGTCTTCAGTCACTTTGAGCAAACAATGAATTTTAGCGTTGCAGTATTAAATGCATTATTTTGAAAGCTAAGGCAAAGTGAAAAGTAAAAAAATCAAACATTTTCGCTGTTTATAAGACTTCCCCCAATATATTAATGAAGAATACCTGTCAACAGATGCTGCTACAAAGGTCTCTGTCTCTGCATTGCCGTTGTTGTACAGACGTCAGTGCACCTCATACAGTGCGCTGTAGGCATTACTTAAGGTTCTTTGCAGCGTCCCTTCGGCCCCTAGCTGCAACCCCTTACGTTCCTTTAACTGTACCTCCTTTCATATTCTCCTTCTTCCAACTTACTTTCCACCCTCTCCTAACAACTGATACATAGTGCAACTGCGAGGTTTCCTTCCAGTTACACCTTTCAAACGTTTTATTGTCAATTTCCGTTTCAGCGCTGAATGACCTCACGGGTCTCAGTCCTTGGCCTTTGACCTAAATTCTATATTCAGTTCAATTCTATAGCACCACCGAAAAGTAAAATAACACACACAAAAAAAAACAGTTCTCTCAAAACAAGCAATTAAGAAAACCGAACGAGGTTAAAAAAAAAAAAAAAATTAGACACACTGGCATCACCACCAAAACCCTGTGATGAAAACAGTCCTAATTGGCAATAAAGCTCGCGCCAGCGATTCGGCTCTTCATTTCTTCATAACTGAGAAAATGCAAATTAAAAAAATAAAAGAGCCTACGGTGCAGAGAATACATTTTACTTAAATAAAATTGAAAAGTCATTCAAGGACAGGCTTTCACACAAAACTGCGACCCGGGTAAAAGCGGGAAACAATGCGGGGAGTGGTTATTGTCCAAACTCTGTTATTGCTTTGTAAGTAAACAGAGTCTCTCTCTCTCTCTCTCTCTCTCTCTCTCTCTCTCTCTCTCTCACAAGTTATATACTTACTTTTGACGTCTGTTCATGGAATAAAATTAGCATTCGGTTGGATGATTTTTTATACAGCGACGTTTACATTACAAATATAAAAATGTGTAGATATATATATATATATATATATATATATATATATATATATATATATATATATATATATATATAATTCATCAACCGAACGCTAATTTATTCCATGAACAGAAGTCAAAAGACTAAGTATACAACTTGTGTGAATGAGAGAGAGAGAGAGAGAGAGAGAGAGAGAGAGAGACTTATTACTTACAAAGCATTAATACCCAATACACAGTCCTCACTATTTCACAGTAAAACCTAAAGCTCGTGGCACCCAAAAAGAAGCGCTTAGTCACTATGCTATCGCTATGGTAAATCAAGAGTCATGGGACAGTTGCGCGCAAAAGTTTTCTGTACAGCTGCTACAGCGTATGATCAAGGCCACCGAAAAGAGATCTATCTTTCGGTGGTCTAGGTATAATGCTGTATGAGCCGGCGCCCATGAAACTTTAACCACGGGCCGGTGCTGGCCTATCCTATACCGTTGTCAGAAGCACGGTTGTGGCTAACTTTAACCTTAAATAAAATTAAAACTACTGAGGCTAGAGGGCTGCAATTTGGTACGTTTGATGGTTGGAAGGTGGATGATCAACGTACCAATTTGAAGCCCTCTAGCCTCTGTAATTTTTAAGATCTGAGGGCGGACGGAAAAAGTGCGGACGGACAGACAAAGCCGGCACAATAGTTTTCTTTTACAGAAAAGTAAAAGCAAAAAACTTATCGTGGGATTATATTTCCCGGGAACTGATTTGGTTCAATCTCCAATGCTCCATGAAATAAGAGTAAAATATAATAACGCATCCAACTCAAATGCGCCTGCAACCACTTTCTAATAATAATCCTGAATCTAAAATGATTCATTGACATTCAACGCGGACCCTATTTGCTAAAACGACGGCATTAACATTCAAATCCTGCATCAACTTTAAAAATAGACTGAAGCACACCATATATGTTTTCAAACACATGACAAAACAACATCATCGGCTATGAATTTTTCATGCTGCATCAGCCACTTTATATTTTCCACAAACCTTTCCTCCTTTAAAGCTCCTGAGATTAAAATAAAACAAGTAATGAATGCGCCGAAGTTTCTTCGGGGCAATCGAGTTTTCTGTACAGCCCCTACAGCGCATAATCAAGGCCACCGAAAATAGATCTATCTTTCGGTGGTGTCGGTATAATGCTGTATGAGCCGCGGCCCATGAATCTTTAACCACGGCCCGGTGGTGGCCTATCCTATAGCGTTGCCAGACGTACAATCATGGCTAACTTTAGCCTTAAATCAAATAAAAACTACCGAGGCTAGAGGGCTGCAATTTGGTATGTCTGATGATTGGAGGGTGGATGATCAACATACCAATTTGCAGCCCTCTAGCCTCAGTAGTTTTTAAAATCTGAGGGCGAACAGAATAAAGTGCGGACTGACAGACAAATAGTCATCTCAATCGTTTTCTTTTACAGAAAACTAACAAGTAATAGGTCTCACTACTTCCTTCCGAGGTTAGGCCCCACATTTTTCTTTCCCCTATTTGTCCTTGTTTCTCGTGCCCGGTTCTACATCAGGACATGTACTGGGCGTCCTGTTGGCCTCACGATACCAAGAATCTTCACATGTTTAAAAAAAATTATAAAACCTACAGGTCTTGGCATAAATGCTTACTAACATTACGTTAACTTAATTATATGCATATCCCCTTCAAATGACTCCTGTAATTTAGGCTATAAAGTCAAGCACTGGGGCACTTTCAGCCATTCATCCCTGAAGACGAAGAAAAAGGGGAGGTGAGTGGTTGGACAAGAAGAAGAAAGATCCAGAAAATAAATGAGATGAAGTACAATTCTCTGAAAGTGAAGCTGAGAGAAAACCCCACAGTTGTATTATGAGGTCATAGTTAATAGACGCTGGACAGCCGGACGGAGTTTGTTGGCAAGGGAAAACTGCAGTATTTACCATTTTTCTCAGTTTTGTATATTTGCAGATCGTTTAACCACGCAATGACCAGAATCACAGGAATACCTGCTCACAAATCAAGCAAACAATGTTCTGGGTACTAGTGCACAGAACTTCTTCCAACTTCATAACACAGCCTACTGAGAGTACAGTTTTTAAAAGTTCAGTGGCTTTAGATCATCAATTCCTGGCTGAAGTGAAAATAATTTTAATTTTGCATATACTTATCAAATGATTGTTACTTGACTTGGAATGGGTTTAGTATGTTAGAAATTCTAAAAAAAATTACAGTAATTATTTAACTCAGCAGCCAATGAAGTTTCACTGGTAACCAAATCCTAAGATAAAACCTTTTGTCCCAATACATTTTTTTATTTCATCCTGTAAAAAATGAGAATTTTAATACAGGAATATGAGTAATGCTATGTAAAAAAGGCAATGCCAACCTTGAAGAGGATTTAAATTACACTAAGATTAGCCCCTTGCTGTATGCTCAAGTGTGTTAGCTATGTGGTCTGGTTAAAAGACTGAATTATTCAAATAAAACAAAAAAGTTCATAAGATACTGCCAAATTAAAGTTTGATATCTTAAGTTCCTTGATTAATAAATATGAAATACAGAGTATCTTTGGATATATCATTTGATAAATCTGAACCACATTTAGGATAACTAAATCGGGGACACCCTATAACCTAACCGTTTCAAAGAATAACATTTACCTATCCTGGACAAGAAATCATGTACATCATCTGTTCAGAATTTCAAAAGGAAAAAAAAAACCTGATGACATAGCATAGTTAGGCTATGGGGCAAGACTAACTTTATACAACCTAACCTCACCCACCCTATGTCATAAATTTGGTATTATAAATTATAGTTTTTCTTTCAACCAACTCTTGAGATAGATAAAACTGAAGGGAAAATGTTCATTGTCAGTACAATGCAACCCAAAACTACAGCAACTTTCTCATATTGCTGATACCCTGTTCCACATTTTCATGACTTCTTAATAAACAATGAGGGAGATTAGGTTAATCACTGCTGATATTACATGTAAAATCACGGATTTTTTTTTTTCCAAGTTTCAAATCCTCACTAAACCCCACTAATCGCTTGAGGTGCATAGCTTTATTGCATTTTTTTACAATCCCTGCTTCTGCAAGCAGATAAACTGCTCATTTTTTCATTATTCTTCATGATTCAATAAATATTTGATAAATCTGTGTGCTGACCTTGACTAGAAGTAATGCAGTGAATTTGAACCCCTAAACTGTATTATTACCCAAAGACACAAGTACCAGGGATGCGTCGTAACCTAACCTAACCTTCCCATAACCTGAACAGGACCCTTCGGAATGCCTTCCCCACAACGTGGCATGGTATTATTTTATAATTTGCCAATATACGATATGAAATTATAATCTGCATTTTTGAAAAGGGTTCTCAATCAAATTACGACTTATAAAGTAAGACAATACCGCCCCCCGGCCCCGCCCCATAGTTAATACGGCAAAATTGTAACCAGTAAACATACCTAGGTTACATGGTAATATTTTATATTAGTAACTTATAAAATTTTACCCATGGCATTGTGCCCAGCAGAAGACCGTGTGTATAACAATTACAAAATGTCACATTACCATTAGCCTAAGGGCATTTACGCCTACTAGCTCTCAGCATTCTCTCTAACGGCTAGTAGCCTAATTACACCCATTTTAATATCAAAACCCAACAAACCTGTGGCCATTTCCTGTCGATTCTCACAAATATTTAATAATTTTCTGTTTCCAAACGGTTTAATTATCATACCATTAGACTTCAAACGTAGCTACAAAATTATTAAGTCCTAACGTGAGTTACTCCAAGTTGCTTGATTCTTCAAAGAGGTCTTGGTTATAATCCAGACCACGAGATCCATAAAAATAACTTTATATAAGTCCATAAAATATTCATCCGTAAGGATAAGTCACTAAAAGACGAATGCAGTCTAAATAAATTATAACAAGCTACAAAATTACTAAGGACTAACGCGAGTAATTACTCACCGTAGGTTGCTTGATTCTTCGAAGACGTCTTCTCACGTATAATCCTGACCACCAAATCCAGAAATATAACTTTATATAAGTCCATAAAGTATTCCTCGGTAAGAATAAGTCACTGAACGACGAATGCAGACTAAATAAATTATAACACAAATCCGGTAAGCACACACACGGACAAAATAACACAAACGTCAGATGACATTCACGATCAACAACTCCCCGACCCTTTGCGTGGATTCTTCTTCTTCTTCTTCTTCTTCTTCTTCAGTGTACTGACTATTCCGTTAGATTTCACGAACAATTACATTTATTATATATATATATATATATATATATATATATATATATATATATATATATATATATATATATATTTTCCACAGGCTTTTGAGTCTCATATTATGATGCAGCTCCTAGACTATATAACAAGCTTCCTCTCGAGCTGAGGCAGACTGGGGATTTGAAGTCTTTCAAAAAGAAGAAACTTTTTTCTTTAGGATTAATCAATGCTATGGTAAGGAATATTAAACAGTGAGTGTGGAACAGGCAGTGTGAGCAAATACATCCGATGAGTAAACTATTAACTTGATAATGGAGGTCCTGCGAGCGCTTTGGAAGTGGTGCGGGACCTGGGTAAGCCGTCAACAAGGTTAGTAAAAGAGCAACGGGTCGTTGTGAAAAGAAATAACCTTTTCAGTATCAAACTGACATCCATAGATGTTTTTTATCCCTCAGTGATGTTACCAGTGAAGATAAAGGATTTCTCTGTAAAGGTATCAGTTCTGTTAATCAAGTTTCTATTCGTATTAGTGTTAGCAAATTTCAAGCTAGTCTCACCAGAGGTTCTAATCTTATTTCATATCAAAGTTTTCTGTGAGGTAACTCTGCACGTTTCTCTCTATATATATTCTCCTTTTTCTTAGCCTTTATTTAAAAAAAAATAATCTGTTTTGCACAATGCTATGTCAGTGTGGATTACGTTGTGGATTCATAATAACCCAAAGGAAAAATCGTGTTAAAACGAAGAACCGGGATGCGAGCTGTACTGTAATCCGGTATTAATCTCACAGCTTAACAGGATCCGGTTTTCATTTAGGTGCATTCGATAAATGTACAGTACTTTTGTGGTTACAGTTCCACCGTCCACTGAGTTGATAAGCTCCACCATCGATTAACAGTAAATAAATAAATTCATTCATTCATTCATTCATTTATTAATTCCAGCTCTTCCATAGACTTAAGAAGTGAATGGTTATAAGCAAGCAATAAGCAAAAAATCAAATTTTCTATATAAACGTAATAAGGTTGACATTACCCTTGCTAGAACATAAATTCAGTACTAAAGTTATTGCAAAAAGGGCCAGATTAACGGCTAGACGAATGACTTTAATGTATACGAACTAAAAGTAGTACAGTTAAGAGATTCTTGTTATTCCATGAGTTTAAAATCATCGCCGTAAATAACTGTGTGAGAGATATATTCATTCTGTGAATTGATAACTATTTCCAAGTGTTTTGTAACTTGACAAATCAGGATTTTTCGTATTCGACTTTTTAAAAGGCTGCCCACTTCCTTCCATGCCACGTAATTCTGGTACTTCAACCAGAGAGGGAGGGAGGGATCGTCTTTTATACTTACCCTACCTCGCAAATTTAGAAAGCCAAGTCAATTTTGGCGGGAAAGTTGTCGTTCCCTCTGCTCAGGAATCTCCCTCTCCCCTCGCAAGAAGACACTGATCGTTTGCATAATCTAACGCCGTCGTAAAATCGCACTCCTGCCTCACAGAGAAGGCTATTTGCATGGCTTCCGGTGTGACTCGAGATTTTTTGTAGCGAAATATTTCACATATACGAGCGTTACGCCGAAATTTGAATTAACTCGGCTAGGGAAAAGTTACTTACTAGACTTAGGGGGGGTTTTAGAATTTGGTTGTGTGTGTTGTCGCTAATTCTTAAGCAAGTTATGAAGAAGTTTATCGTAAATGACCAGACCCACGAGAATTTTTATTATCGAGTGCGTGTTTTCACGAGTTATTAACTGAACTAGGGAAAAGTTATTACCAAGAAACTAGGGCTGTGATAATCTTCTCGTCAGTGCGCATGGGCTCTTTTTCATTCGTTTTGCAGATTGCCATGAGTGAGCAGCAACCGTTTTCGGCAATCATACGGCAATCATGAGTGAGGAGAACAGCATCCTTGCTGATTTGTATGACAGCAAAACGTTCTTCTGTCGTACTCATTTGCATATTGGAGGGTGGCGGTCATATATTCACTAGTTTTTTCTTCTTTTCCGCTTACGGTTACTACCCATCTCTCTCTCTCTCTCTCTCTCTCTCTCTCTCTCTCTCTCTCTCTCTCTCTCTCTCCATTGTTTTGGACTGGATTGCTATTACTTGAGGGTGTTTGCATAGTACGACGTTGTTGTTTATATATTCATTCTTATTAATTCTTGTTAGCAAGGCGTATTGGGAAATGTGTTCGGGAACAATGTTACCTCGTGTAATGATGTTTCAACGACATGCAGAGTAATTTTTTACCATATTTTATCCGTTCATACTGAAGGATTTAAACGTTGAAGGATTTAAACGTAGCTTCTATATTATCTTTCTCTGTTGTAAACGTTGTGTGTGTATGTATATATATATATATATATATATATATATATATATATATATATATATATATATATTAAAGGACGTTTGTAGCTTTCTGATTGTATATGAATCACGGTGATGTGATAAATAGTCATATACAGTGTATATATACATGTGGGTGTGCCTTTGTGTGTGAGGATAGAATGGCCCATGAAAACACTATTTCCATGTTGCAATGTATAAACGGTGGTTTTATGGATTTTTTTTTTTATCTTCATAGCATACTGTTAGATTACAATAACAATCATTCTTATACACATATCTGTATGTATGTATGTATGTGTGTATGTATAACTGAACTTACCAGAGGTTCTATTATGGGCGCTGAATAGATCCGGACCCTGGGTGGTATGTTGTCCTTTTTAGGAAACCCCCGTAGACTCACTATCATGTGACTCCTGGTCAGCAGTTGTATACCTGAATTCGAAACAAATTGTGTGTACGAGTGAGTGGAATGATGTTGCATATTTCTGTTATTATTCCTTTACCAAAGAGATTCTGTGCAGATGCATTTTACAGAGAGGATTTCCGTTGCAAGGCATTATTGGGGATATCATTTTAACGGAGTTCGAAGATTCTCTGCCCAAAGTGTAAGTCGATGCACTGAATTTTGCAGCATTCTACCACGTGAAAATTTAGTTTCGTAACTGAACAAGTGAAAAATGCGCCGAAGCTTCTTCGGCGCAATCGATTTTCTGTACAGCTGCTACAGCGTACAATCAAGGCCACTGAAAATAGATCTATCTTTCGGTGGTCTCGGTGTAATGCTGTATGACCCGCCGCCCATGAAACTTTAACCACGGCCCGGTGGTGGCCTAGCCTATATCTTTGCCAGAAGCATGATTATGGCTAACTTTAACCTTAAATAAAAAAAAAAACTACTGAGGAGGGTAGAGGGCTGCAATTTGGTAAGTTTGATGATTGGAGGGTGGATGATCAACATACTAATTTGCAGCCCTCTAGCCTCACTAGTCTCTAAGCTCTGAGGGCGGACGGAAAAAGTACGGTCAGAATAAAGTGCGGACGGACAGACAAAGCCGGCACAATAGTTTTCTTTTACAGAAAACTAAAATGATGATGAGTGTCAATTCCACAGAAATTAACTTGAAACCGAATGCCTTGACAAGACCTTTGACCTTGCTATCGCCACCGTGATATTAATAGCCTCCCGTGACTCAGTCCCTCCAATGTCGGTAGTATTTGGCTGATTAAATTGCAAATTCACCGTCGTGACGTCACCGATACTTGACGTCATCAGTCCTTGGGAAAGTCAGGTCACTGTTTGCATAAATTCTCCCTCTGTTTTTGTTTAGGGAGAACTCGGAATGTAGTCAAAATCTGAAATTCAGATTCCTGGAATGTACTCAAAATCTGAAATTCAGATTCCTTGAATGTACTCGAAATCTGAAATTTAGATTCCTGGAATATATTCAAAATATGAAATTCGGATTCCTGGAATGTAGACCACCCAAAATCTGAAATTCAGATTCCTGGAATTTACTCAAAATCTGAAATTCAAAATTCAGACTCCTGGAATATACTAAAAGTCTGAAATTCGGATTCCTGGAATGTGCTCAAAATCTGAAACTCAGACTCCTGGAATGTACTCAGAATCCAAAATGGACCTCTGTATATTATATAACTTCATAGTTTTTCCTCCATAACTCCATAAATTTCTCCACTAGTCTGTATAGTTTGACCTTTAATAAAATTATATTTACATCGGTGAAACACACGTCTGGTGAAGGTTGGACTGATCGCAACCTCTGTCGACAAACAAAGAATCTCGACCTGCGCAAAGCGAGCTTCAACACGCACACCACGCAGCTTTCATTAAAGGCAGGAATTCGTATTAACTAGGAGACCGCATGCCTCTGTCTGGTTAAAGAAGGAAAGCGAAAATCCTCCGTCCCGCGTTTGGATTTATCACTGAGTTTAATCTGCTTTTAGTTTTCTGTAAAAGAAAACTATTGTGCCGGCTTTGTCTGTCCGTCCGCACTTTTTCTGTCCGCCCTCAGATCTTAAAAACTACTGAGGATAGAAGGCTGCAAATTGCTACGTTGATCATCCACTCTCCAGTCATCAAACATACCAAATTGCAGCCCTCTAGCTTCAGTAGTTTTGATTTATTTAAGGTTAAATTTAGCCATGATCGTGCGTCTGGCACCGCTATAGGTGCAAAAACACATGGCAACACCGGGTCGTGGCTGCAAGTTTCATGAGCCTCGGCTGAGAGTTTCATGGGCCGTAGCTGAGAGTGTCATACGGCATTATGTGCTGCACAGAAAACTCGATTGCGCCGAAGAAATTTGGTGCATTTCTTTCTTGTTTTTTTTTTTCTTTGACCTTAGCTCACTTGAACCGAAAACTGTTTCGTTTCCATCCTCATCTTCTGGAGATTTCTGGTGAACAGATACAAAAAAACTATCGTTTGTCAATACAAAATTCTGTCCGATTCTGCTTGTGGAGATGAAACTACGGTAAACGACAATTTCGTCCTAATGTAATGAATCCACGCACCTGAAGCAGCAGGCTTCATAAATCATAACAATTTACGGACTGAATTGAACTGAACTGAATATAGAAATTAGGCCAAAGGTCATTCAGCGCTGAAACGGAAATTGGCAGTAAAAGGTTTGAAAGGTGTAACAGGAGGAAAACCTCAAAGCAGTTGCAATATGAACCAAGTGTTAGGAGAGGGTGGAGAGTAAGATGGAAGAAAGAGAATACGTAAGGAGGTACAGTAAAAGGAACGAAAGGGGTTGCAGCTAGGGGCCGAAGGGACGCTGCAAAGAACCTTAAGTAATGCCTACAGTGCACCATATGAGGTGCACTGACGGCGTTACCCCATGGGGGATTTATGGACTGAAAACCAGTGCTCGCGCACTGTCACTTATATATGCATTGAGAAGAAAAAAAAATGTAGAATGTGTTGTCGAGATTAAAAATTGCCCCCAATATGCTTCCCCCAACCCCCACCCCCGCAGCCCTTGCTCCCTCCCTATGCTCCAAATTCCGATTATTTCATCTCAAATTATTCTCCATTCCTCTTTCCACCACCTCCACTACCTTTCCCCTGCAACCTTGCCCCTTTAAGACCTTATTGCTCCGCCATACAGGTTAGTTTGAGAATTCTTTAAATTGAAGGGTAGAAGAGGCACGCCTACTAGACAAAGTCCGTATATGCAAAGAACTTTCTCAATCTAACAAACAGCAACAACAAACGGTTGTACTCGGTCTGCCATTACTGAAGACCCGTCGCCTTGCGGCTGATTAGTTAGATTAAGCTGGCTTACGCCAGCGGACTCTTCCCTACATGCGGCCCATAAGTGTGGGAAAGTGTTACAGATTACAAGATACCTGGCGTGGAACTCTGGACTTGATTAAAATCCGCAGGGAAATGGATAAAAATATTCCCCTTTCTAAAAGGGGCTTGAACTCGCGCTGGGGTTTACATTTTGCCCACTACGCAGCTAAGAGGTTCAGACGTCATTCTGATGACAAAAATACATAGAATATGCAGGCTGCCTTGCATGGTACACTGTAGATGGTATTAAAGAATATTTGCAATGGTCCCTCTTGTCATTCTGATTACAAAAATACATAGAATATGCAGGTTGCCTTGCATGGCACACTGTAGATGGTATTAAAGAATATTTGCGATGGTCCCTCTTCGTGACCAGCTGTACTATTTCCTGGTCTCTTCTCAACTGTACAACTTTAACCCTTGCCTTGGTCCTATTTCATCACTTAATCCTTCGGACGAACCTTAAGAAAATGCAGAAATGCAACGAATAACAATAACGAATCATGTGTTATTTAAAATGCACCAGTAACCTGACGGGTATCATCGTCGCTAAAAGTAACACATTTCACGGTTGAAAGATCCATCTTATCTCTTTTGTAAGCAAGTTCTCTTCACGGCGCCTCTCAGATACTACTTCTCCATTTCGTAACCCGAAGGAGTAACTAATATCCAAGAAAAGCAAGAGGTATGTTGAAACATACGTCCCACCATTAACTACGTACCCAGTCCTTTGAACCGAATACCAAAACCACGATTCGGGACCTTTTAAAATAGCATTTCAGGAACCTCTGCTAGTACTACGTTTCATCTGAGTTGAAGCCACTTCACTCCGACGCGGCTCATTATCTCTGACTCCAATCGGTCCTCGGGACATAGCTGACTAACCACCTCTTGCCTCGTGCATGCCACAGCCATCCCCGAAATGGCCATAGCCGTGGCGTGAGCAACAACTACCACCCAGGCAATTTCTAGAAGTGAAAACCAGTTTTACCAGGCACTGCGAAATATGAATTGGCGGCTTTAGAACGGGCTCGGATGTCGTGCCTGTTTACATCTCAATCATTCACGGGCGACGAGCTATGGCTGGAAATGGTGGTCAATAATGGTAAAGGTTATTTCAAGACACGATAATCTATAAATATGGCACACAGTTTAGTACGTCAGAGAAACTCGGCCCATGCGTGTGTGAGTGTGTACAACCTTTGCAGCCCTGCTAAGTCACTGAATGAATCAGAGGGTATTCTGGGCAAAGGTGCCAAGATACCCTGAAACGGTGTCCAACAAAATCAAACGATTTCCTTAATAACTCAATTTCCTCTGTCATACGCGTTCTATTTCTTTCTGGACAATCCGACCCATATCTTTATTCATCAAATTCGTCAGCTGTATGACATCATAGTATTTATCAACTCATACGATGACTCCGTTTCCCCCGGTGCAGTTGCCAAGCTGAAAATATAAACAAAATTTAAATTGGTTATAAAATATTCAATGTTATAAAATAACCAAAGCAGAAGATTTAAAATACGTTTTATCTCATGTCTGCAACTTTATTTTATAAAGAACTCAATCGCTTAAATGGGAAAAAAGCGAGATAGTGTTTATGTGAGCATCTGGCATCTGTTCGCGAGCTGAGACGGCCTGGCCGGGACGATCTCTACTCTAACTCAGTACATGCACAACCCTCTACCGAACTGGATCACACGCTGGCTGTGTGCAATCTTCTTTGAGTGCAATTCCACCAACCCAAGGATTATTATTTTACAGTGTTATTGTTGTGCGTGAAATCTAGTCATCCGCAGGGATTTATATTATTTATTACGAGATATATCATGTATAATAGTAAGTGAATTTCAGTGTATTTTTTTATATGAAATGAATGAAATTTTCCAACGTTGATTCATTTCGAGTTGTGTGGTTGAACTGTTGTCTATATATGTTAAGCAAGCATTGATTAGAGAACAACATATCATTTATAGGCATTTGTTGGGAAAGAATATGTAGTCAGCTATGTATTTTGCCTAATAATTACAGTATATTTTTGTCTTTAGAAACCAGCCTATTGATGCAACTCGACATAGCTTATAGCTAACATGTATTAAAGTAAGATTTACCAAAGTTATATTTTTAGGTGTGTGTCGTTAAATGTATATGTCCGACAGATATCTGAATGTTTGTTTTCGTGTGAAGAATTCGTATTTGTTCTACTCGTGAACTGTTTTATGTCAAATCGCTATTTAACTGTAGCCTAGACCTTAAGAAAATGGAATGTTTTGTGAATAGGTGAAATAGTGCTCACACACTCGATATCCACCGCATAGTAAATATTCCCATTCCTTTGGAGTCGTCGGGAAAAGTAGAAAAAGACATGGGACCTTTTATACCAAGTGTGTAGAGACTGTATAGGCTAGTTGTATAAAGTGTAAAGTGTTGTTAAGTGTGAGTGAGAATGAGAGGTGGAGGAGGAGGAAGAGGAGGGGGAGGAGGAGGCAGTTGATGATGTCAGGCAGTGTTGCCACGTGTACTACACAGTCACGAAATGCGGATTCCCAACTAAACACTCACTAACGCATTCCTCGGCCGTAACGTAACTCGGCAAGAAATGACGCTTGTAACAGACGTCCCGCGAGTGCATTGGCAATGAAAAGAGCAGCGGAGGGCGAGAGGCAGAGTCAAAGTTCTCTCCAGCTTAGATTCGTGATTTGCTGTTAAATTTGTTACTTGGGGATGTCTGATGGATGGTAAAGCACTATTGAAAGCAAGAAATTTGACGAATTCATTTAATCATTACACTGTTATTTATTATACCCATCAGGTGAAATGAAAGAATATTAATATATAAATTACAAGTTTGTCAGAACACCCATTTAGAATATAGTATGTATGGGAATGATTTTAGTCCTATGAAGCTAAGTTATGTAGAGTATTAGGCGGAAAATGGATTATTTTTATCTATTAAAAAACAAGTATAGTGGTAATTCATGCGTGGCATATTTGTTACCGTAACTATCTGTAGTCGACTAGGCCTACATGTTCTTTGAAAAATGAAAATGTGATATTCATGTTCTTGCTTGTACACTGGATATTTTGCTAGACAGCTCCATCAAACTTATTTCTCTTGCAAGTGATATAACCGATTACCTCGAACTTCGACCATTGGTTCACTTGGGTACAATCGGCAGGAAGCTGTTAACGAGCGTTGAGCAGGAAACCTGTTGTCTAATACCTGCAGGATAATTTTTAACGTTTGAAAGTTAACCGGAAGACGATTAGCGAGGTAGACACGAACATCTGTCGGCGCATTCTTAAAAGCATTGACTTTTCAAATATGGCCGAAGCATCCTTTCTCGAATGGAGTAGAAAATCAGAACGGAACCACTCCGTGAGAAAATCTGGCTGCCCGAAATAACCAAACAGCCTTTCCCGCCAAAAGGGAAGAGAGAAGCAAGCAGGATTTGTCTTTTATTGTAGCGCTAAAGGGTCCAACCTCACGGCGC
>NC_089777.1:13789344-13941844 GCF_040412425.1 Macrobrachium rosenbergii | reverse complement strand
TATGACCCCTCCCCACCCCCACCCGCTGTTCATTTTCGGTCGTGCTGTTTTTCTTATCGGGTCATGCATTCAGATCTCTTCATGAAGTGGTTGTTATGAGCAGAAATGGTGGTGGGGGAGTTTCAAGTACTGCCATGGAAAGCATTGGTATGAAAATTACCGTTACTACTACGGCCATTACTACGAGTGCTGTCACTTCGGGAGCGGAATGAAGCAGACTTGAGGAAGGTGAGGAGGAGGAGGAGGAGGCGGAGGAGGAGGAGGAGGAGGAGGAGGAGGAGGAGGAGGAGGAGACGGTGAGGGCGTAGCGGTGTGGTTAAAGGTCATCTCGACTTCCCCCACCCCCCTCCCTTCACCACCCCTTCCCCTTCCTCCCCCCTTCATGGTGTTCCATTCTTGTCGTGATTCCATACACAACTCCCCAGGCATACCTGGTTCCCCAGGCACCCCCTCCCCGTCCTGTACTACTGAGGCTGCATTCCTTTACTCGACTCTCTCTCTCTCTCTCTCTCTCTCTCTCTCTCTCTCTCTCTCTCTCGTTCGTCTGTCTGCGTACTACAGGTACGGCATTATGCCATTCGCATTCTGTGGGGAAAAGACTTGAGTTTACCTTCATAACTATCAGTTTGCACAAGATCAAAGTCTTTGTAATAAACCAAACCATAACTTAGATCAGCATCATTGATGCCCGGTGTCCCATTGTATAGATTCATTATCACGACCTTTATCCCCGTAAAAAAAAAACGAACGACGGACGTAAATGGCAGACGACCGACACCATTTTTTGTGTCATCGACTCCGTCACGTCTAAAAATATGGTTACCAGAAACTGGGAGCGAGGGACGGACTGTATATCCTTCCTACCTCTTTTTTTTTTTTTTTCTTCTTTTTTTTAAGGGTTTGGACCTCCCCCACACCACAGGTTCTACGTAATTCCGGATGACTCCGTAAATGGGAACCTGTCTATTCCCTTATTATGAGGACTGGACCTCGAACCGCTCGAGTATCGAAGACGCTGGACTGGAGGAAGACCAATAATGTTGGTTTTCCCGGGAAATGCGGACTTTCAGAAGTTTTATGTCGTGAATTCACTACGTAGGATGGTTTGTGTTGCATATTTATGGTGTCCCGCAATAACCTGACTAATTCCAAAAAAAAATAAAAAAAAGAAAAAAGAAAAAAAAAATACCAGTCTTGTCAAAATTGGCTTCCCAGAAAGACCCTTTGTTTGCTCTGAAGCCAAAATCCCATTTTGAACCGTAAAACGTCTCCGAGTTTTGGTGAAGTTTGATCACATCGTAGATCAGAATAGACATTCGCCAAGAATTATTTTTAAAACCTTTTAAATGATAACTTCTGATGTCGTCGTGTTAAATGTGTTGTTAATGAAGAGCCGTTCATTCTTCCGACCACCTCTCGCGTGTGTGAGATCGATTTTCCACGGGGCACCAGCGAGTGCCAATTTGATGGGCAATTGATGGCGATGTTTATGGTTTCGACAGTGGCACTTTATCAGGGGAGCCATTTCTGGGGGGGTCATCAGGCCTCGGTAGGGGCCCTCGTTAACACCACGAGTGACTCATGAGGCCAAATGGGACGACGTTTGCTGGAATAAAAGGAGGCGAACTCAAGTGGCAGAGGAAGGATGTTGAGCGAAGGGAAGAAGTTGGGAAAATGAAATACTGAATGGCTGAAATATTGATGGAGCACATCATTCTGTCAGTTTATGGAGATAAAACTAGTTTTATGGTTAAAATAAAATAAAAATATTTTAGAGAACAGTTTTACAGGGTGTAACAGAGAACAGTTGAAAACAGACGAGCCAGGCAGTAGTGGCATGTCCTATAGCGTTGCTAGACGCAAGATTATGACTAACTTTAGCTTTAAATAAAGTAAAAACTACTGAGGCTAGAGGACTGCAAATTGGTATGTTTGATAACTGGAGGGTGGATGATCAACATAACAATTTGCAGCCCCCTAGCCTCAGTAGTTTTTAAGATCTGAGGTTGGTCAGAAAAAGTGCGTAAGTCCAGACAAAGCCATCCCAATAGTTTTCTTTTACAGAAAACTAAAAATCAAAGAAGAACTTGAAGACAAATACTCTTCACTTCGATGGCAAGCAAACCTGTATAAGAGCCGTTCATATTATATAGCAAAGGAATTAATGTACAGTGAAAAGGATCAGATTCTCCACAAGACTTGTGACTCACGGGTATCGAGATATCAGCGGCCTTTCGTCAGCTTCCGCTGGGTTTTCTTGACTAACGTTATTTTTCTCCTCCTTTCAACAACAACGGTTTTGTTTCTTCTTCAACCAAATGTTTCCATTGTACAGACTTCAGTTTTGAGTTCTTGGGTAGGAAATGCTTCATATCCAGTTTTCAAATATACTTTCTAATACTTTCTTCTTTCTTTCGATTGGTTCGGATTTGGAATGTTTGAAATAATCTGTAGACGTGTATATATATATATATATATATATATATATATATATATATATATATATATATATATATATATATATATATATATATATATATATAATACACACACACACACACACACACACACAGGGTCAACGATACGCTGATACTTAACTATGAATCATGCATAAAATTTCTCTGGAGGGGAAAGACTATACCACCGAAGCGCGCGCGCTCGTACACACGCATATTGACTATGATCACGTATACAAGACGTTGTATTCCCCCCCTCCCCCACCCTCCAGGATATGTGGGGAGGGGAGTTTGCATATTTACACACACAGAGAGGTGGACGAGGGTAATGTGTAGCACAAGACATTTTCCCCTTTTTTATAATTCATTCGCGTTTCCCCTTTCTCACGTGAGGGCCATTTATTCCTTCAGTCTTTCCTCTCTCGCCTTCTCCTCCCCTTCCCTCCCTCTCCCCTTGTTAACGTTCGGGAATTCCCCGCTATCGGACACCCTCAAATGAGTGAACACCCTTTTAGTGGTGTATCGAAGGAGTGCGACCTCTCCCCCTCCCCTCCCCTCCCCTCTAATCCCATGCCACCGTAAAATTACCATCAACAGCCCGTGGCACAAAAAAAAAAAAAGAGGGACGGGGGTCAATGCTCCCTATTTGGATACACCTTCCTTTCCCCCTTCCATCAAACCACCAACCTCTTATGGTCACGGAAAAGGAAAATTATGGAAATATGACGGCAGCTTGATTTGAGGCGGCCCCAAAGGGCGTAGTATACTTTCAAACGACCTCCTTGGGCTAACTCGTGTAAATGTATATCCAAGGTGGTGTTTTTTTTTTTTTTTCCTTTGCCTGTCGAACTTTGCGTTCTTTATTGCCTGCACAGTTCAAGGTGATGTGGGATTCTTTCGCGAACACGGTCTGTTTTGTTATATATCTGTCAATATGCTTGTTCCTGCACGATGTACAAACCCTCGGTCCTTTACATTAGGAATGTAATGTAAAGGACCTCAGGTTTGTGTAGTGAGGAAAAATACAAATTACTTAAAAAATGTGTATTTTCCCTAACTATACAAACCTGAGGTCCTTTACATTACATTACTCCTAATGTAAAGGACCTCAGGTTTGTATAGTTAGGAAAAATACAAATTACTTTGAAAATTTTGGGATTTTGAATTCCTGTGGAGGGTCTTGGTGGAAGCAGCGGAAGAAAAAAAAGTTCTTGGTACAGAAATGGTCATTCTATGGCGCTGGTGGAAGAGACTCCGTAAAGAAAAAGGTCTGTGGATTTGAAACCTGATCTCAGCGAAAACCACCTATGGGAGAGCGTTGAAAGGGACTTTTGATTGCTGCCTGAATCTTTGGATGGCATCGAAAAGGCCTTTGGATGGCAACGAAAGCTGCTTTGGAAGCGGCGGAAAGGTAAGGGTGCCCTTTGAAAGCACTCTTGTAAAGATCACAGGGTTACCCAAAGGAGCCACGGACAGCGCTTGGAGTGGAAAGCCCCCTAGAAGATGGCGTCTCCCCCTACAAAAAAACAAAAAACAAAAAAAAGACGTTGCGCTGTGCAACTTAGGAAAGCCCTCGAGAAGATGGCGTCTACCCCACGCCCCAACCCCAAAAAGACGTTACGTTATGCAACTTGGAAAGCGTTGATGTGACTGAGGGCGAAAGGAACGGAGTCTGTTGCCACTGAAAAGGAAAGGATACGAAGGGGAAAGAATAGGAGGCAGGAAGGAAGAAGGACGTTGGAGGAAAGGGATGAAATAAATGAAAGGGGGAAAGAAAGGTCCTGGGAAGGACGGCGCGGTGGACTCGGAATATGAGGCGATGGTTTATTGATACTTTTCTATTGTTTGTATTAAAATTCATGTCATGAAATCTTCCCCGTTTCATCTTGTCAACAAAACAACTCTATCTATCCCTTTCTCATTTCCTCCCCTTACGGGGGTAATGCCGTCAGTGCACCTCATGCGGTGCACTGTAGGCATTACTTAAGGTTCTTTCCAGCGTGCCTTCAACCCCTAGCTGCAACATCCCCTTTCGTTTCTTTTGCTCTACCTCCTTTCATATTCTCTTTCTTCCATCTTACTTTCCACCCTCTCCTAACAATTGATTCACAGTTGCTCTGCGAAGTTTTCCTCCTGCTACACCTTTCAAACCTTTTACTGTCAATTTCCTTTTCATCTTTTAATGACTTCATAGGTCCCAGTGCTTGGCCTAAATCCTGGATTCAATTCAATTCAATTCAATACTTCATCTTATCGTGAACAAAACAACTCTATATATCTCTTTCTTATTTCCTTTCGCTTTTTTTTAGCTCCCGCTGTCGTATTTTACTTCTGTTGTTGATTTCCCCCGGGGGCGTCATTTTCGATGAACATAAATGAGTGCTTTAAATTCCGGAGGCCTCTCGAAATATTCCGCCCCGAAGCCGTTAGCGAGAAAAATGATGGGCCCAAATGAGCCCTTTCCGAGGCCAGACTTCCTCCATCTAGCGCCGAATGTATCAACGCAGACGGTGCTGTTTGTTTTTGGAAGAGGGGGGAACAGGGACTACACTGGAAGGAGTATGTATATGTATATGTATATGTATATGTAGGCATCGTGGTATGAATAGTAGCATCCTGTTCCCATCAGCCGGGGCTAAAGAGCAATTTGAAGGTTAATCTCTCTGTCTGTATATATATATATATATATATATATATATATAGTGATAAGTCACAAAAGTAAGCGCGTGATCTTTTGTTTATTAGCTGAAGCCACTGGGAAAGTTCAAAATGAAACGACAGAGTGCCAAGGACTTTCGTATATTTTAACACATCTTGGGTCACAAAGATGTGTTAAAATACACGAAAGTACTTGACACTCTGTCGTTTCATTTTGAACTTTCCCAGTGGCTTCTGTTAATATTATGTCTTGTGTGTGTGTGTGTGTGTGTGTGTGTGTGTGTGAAGTATAAAGGATTGTAACTCTTGGGTAAAAAGACAAGACAGATTCACGAGAACTTGTCGTTTCTTGGTAACGAAATTATTACCCCCTTGGGGTTGTATCGAATATTGGCACTCGTCGCGATCACAGTGCCACTTTCCGTTTCCTGGGAATTCCGTCGCGTTTTGCTCGTTGCAAATATACAATACCTACTAAATAACGTGACGACGGCGTGCATGTGCGTATTGCGGGCGCGCGCGCGAGTGCACGATCGTCTGGGCCTGTGATTTTCGGCTGAGCTAGCCGACTGTTCCGTGTGGCACCCCGCATTTATCCGGAAAAGGAGAGGAAGGGATCTATATATGTCCGAAAGTGAGGTCGAAAAAAACGACTGTAGAGAACGGAAAGATATGAGCTTAATCCAGCACCTTCATGAACGACGAGGCAGCACGCTACCTTGCGTGCAGGGGAAGGGGAGGGGGATTCTGGCCCCTTTAAACAAAAATAGCTCCACCTTTTCGAAGCGAGTGTTGTGACTCATCGTGCACCTTCGTGTTGTGTGTGAATGCACACCATTGGTCTCGCCTCCTCCTCCTCCCCCTCCCCCTCCCCCTCCCCCTCCTGCATTAGGTTGATTTATTTCCAGAAAATGTTGCTAGAATAAATTGCGAGAATAATACCGTGTGATAAAATCGTGCCTGGAGGCGATAGATATAGAAATAGCGCTACCCGAATGTCGAGTTCCCGGTCGTCTGGTTTTTATTTACTTGACGACATGCCGTAAGTGCGTGCGTTTCCTTTTTGTCTGTTCGTGTTTCAGGGGTTCTGTAAATAGTCAATTTCGTCGGTTTGGACTCGTATGGAATGGTGAATTTTGCTTTTCATCCTGAAAGGTTTCTTCCTTTTTGTCTGTCGTTGATTAGGGATTCTGTAAATTAGAGTCAATTTCGTCGCTTTGGACGCAGATGGGATGGTGATTTTTGCTTTTCAACCTGAGAGGTTTCATTTTGAACATTTAATTTAATGGAAATATTATTGATAAGCTCCTAGGTTAGAGGTGGGGGTTGTGGAAGAGAAGTGGAAATTAGTACTTGTAGTACTTAGCTGAAGAACATGAGCAAGAACCGATCTGAAAAGCTATAAATACCTTCATGGCTTATATTGTTGAAGAATTATCATTCTTGTCTTCATGGCACAATTAGTATATTATCTGGTAACCACTACGAGATAGCTTCCTTTTACGGAATATCAGCCTTCCGCAATCATGTCAGGATTTGGTTGTAAGTAAAGGAAAAAAAACTATGTGGCATGAGATGGGCACATAGCTCCCGGGTATGTGACGGCAAGGGTGAAAATCCCTAACGCTTCCTTGTCGAGACCACCTCTAACCCACAAGAAAGTCCGTTAGCGCCATTTCCTTGTCTGTGTGGGCTGTTTTAAAGGAGAGAGAGAGAGAGAGAGAGAGAGAGAGAGAGAGAGAGAGAGAGAGAATTATTGCATTTGTCGCAAAACTTCGAATATATTAATCATAGTGACCTTTGTGCAAAAGATGCGTTTTTGTAAAGCTACCGCAGATTCTTCAATTTTTTGTGTATCAACAATGAAAAAACTTTCTTCATTGTGGCATTTTAGAAGTTTCTCCATTTTTTATACTTAACAATATTACAAAAACATCTGTGAACGTTAACTGATACCCTTGTTACAAAGTTGCACGTGTACGGGGAGAGGAGAGAGAGAGAGAGAGAGAGAGAGAGAGAGAGAGAGAGAGAGAGAGAGAGAACCGGTGGTCTTGATTACCCTACATTCCCATACACCCAATCAACGGTGGTTATGTGGTTGCTGAAGTTGAAGCCCATCTACTGGGGTTCTTTTTTGGAGGGAAAGTTATTCCCACGGTACGTGTCTCGTTGTAGCCAGCTACGGAATTTAAGGTAGAATTCATTTGATCGCTTTTGTGTACAGAATTGTTCTTGGCGACCAGAAATCACGGCTTGAACAGAAGCTGGACCAATAAGTTAGCCAGTATGTCCATGTGTCTGTCAAATGCGGCCGTGTGTGTGTGTGTGTGTGTGTGTGTGTGTGTGTGTGTGTGTGTGTGTGAGGTCGTTCGTTTGAGTGAGTCACCCACAGCCACCCTTGGGTCCCCGGGTGTACAGGAAGGCATGTTCGGCGGTTGGGGGAGGGGTAGCATACTCCTCCACCTCAACGCCACAACAGAAGAAATACGTCACCAATATCGCGCTGGGCCCGTATTGGGTTCTCTCTCTCTCTCTCTCTCTTTCATGTCTTCCTGAACACGCATAGCAAGAATAACCAACCAGCCACCCCCAAGTGATGTGTGTGCGTCCGTGTGCGCACCTGAGAATAACTCCACCGGCTGAAATCATGCTACCGATATAGCAGCAGTGTGTTGTGAGTTGCCACCGCTGCTGCTGCTGCTGATGTCTGCCTTATTGATATAAAAGATGGTTGGGAGGGGTTGTGGGGATATGGGGTGGCCCCTCACACCCCAACACCCAACCCCTATCTTCTTCCTGCTAGATCTCACAGGAGGTTTCAAGCTGTGTGCTTTATCGGCCTCGCGCGTAGAGACCAGTAGACACATTCATTCGCACATAGGAGTTGTGTGCATTTAGACACATTCTCGCTTACGTACACGTAAACCAGAAGTCGTGTGCGTTTAGACGCATTCTCGCTTACGTACACGTAGAGTTGAGCTGCCTATTTTGAAATGAAATTGGGCTGCGTACAGATGAACCTGAGCATCAAAGCGATTGCCAGAGAGAAAGAATAGCGCTTATGCGATACCTGCTCTTCCACGTTCCCCCCACCCCACCCCGCACCCCACCCACCCCCTCTTACATATATCAGTCTCCCTTCCCTTCCCCTTCACCAGTGACTCATATTCCACCAGTACTGTTCTATCAGGTGAGAGGGGAATACGGGGTGGTGGAGGTACGAGGCGGTGGGGGAGAATAGAAGGGGGTGGGGGGTAGCTGAAGGTCTCACTAGCATAGGGCCTCTTAAATCTGATCTCCCCCAGAATGAATGAGTGAAACTATCCAAATGGAGTGAGTAATGGCGGAAAAATTCCGTTGTTCGATAACTTTATTTTATTTTTTTTAAATTGGCGCCCCTGCTTTGGAATGTTTTTTTGGCTTGGGTACATGGAAAGCTTTCGAGAAAGTTTTTTCATTTTTTCTCCAGAGTTGGGAGGGATTTAGACGTATTGAGAAGGAAGAGGAAGTGAAATTCGACGAGGCAGACGGAGTCGTGACTTCCCTTCACTTTCTAAAAAGATAAAAAGAATAAATCTTTTATGTTTCATCATGGAGGTGTCTCGGATTCCACAAATAGTTCAGTGTTAAATTAGAGAATTTTTTTTATATATTGTTTTAAATTAAGTGCCAGTTCGTGGTACGCAATAATGTTCATTGCGTTTCTGTTTTCATACCAAATTGAAGTAGGCCTATATATCGTTCTATGGGGTTATAAATACGAAAGTTGTCGTTTTCACACGGTCTGCATATATTAAAGAGAGAGAGAATGTCGTTTTCACACGGTCTGCATATATTAAAGAGAGAGAGAGAGAGAATGTCGTTTTCACACGGTCTGTGTAAATGAGAGAGAGAGAGAAATACATTTTTCTACTATTGCCTTCCGTTACCCACCCCAGAGATGATAAAACAATACCTATTTCTGTCTACTTTCCCTTCAGTACTCCTCTCCCCTTCCCCCCCCCCCCGCCCCCGTATCGTTCCTGGCGTAACGTGCCAAAGTACCAAACCATTACAGCAATGAGGGCGGTGAATGTACTCATGCATAGTATTTGCATATGAATTTCTTCCGTCTGGTTTTCCAATTTTTTTTTTTTTTTTTTTGCATCGCTTTGAATATATGCAGTTGCTCGCTATCAAATTTGTGTAGGTGATGACCATGTTGATATAAATAACGAGCTTTCAGTTCATTTTCGTTTTTAGGTATGTAGTGTGATTAGTGTGATGCTTGGATGTATATATTTCGTTATTTCGACAAACATGGCTGCTGCTTTGGGAGATTGAAGGCATATTCCGATATTTTAATGGCGGCCATTATAGGTAACGGGGGCTAATTATTGTCTACTACAGCAATGTTCTATAACAAACACTTTAACGTGGTTCACATACACACTTACACTCATATACATTGTGTGGAGAGAGAGAGAGAGAGAGAGAGAGAGAGAGAGAGAGCAGTAAGTAAACACGAGAGATGATGGATAAAGTGGGTCACAGCCTGGCCCACTGCTGCATGTGTTAGGACCGACCGCCGCTGAACAGTTGAGTGACTCAGAGAGTCCCCAAACATGTATACACATTCATTTCGATGTGTGACTCGGCTTGTAATGTTATGATTAAGAGCTGTCGCTGTGATGTAACGGATGTTGTGGCATTTTTACAATGTCTGAATTGTATGACGAAGGTTGACGAATTACAGCAATTGTGTTCCCTCTCATCAAAGAATTGCACATTTTTTGCATTCTGATGTTTAGCCAAAAACTCCTCTCGCAGAGTGATCTCTCTCTCTCTCTCTCTCTCTCTCTCTCTCTCTCTCTCTCTCTCTCTCTCTGTGTGGACATAGTAACACTGGCCCCCAGGCAACTGCGAATCCCCGTGGGCTTAAAATAACCGTTGGAGGGTTTTCCTTTATAAGTGCCAGAATGTTTTGGCATTTGTGTGTGGCACTGAGATCGTCTGTGCCTGAGGAATCACGCTTGAAGTCTGGCAACAACAGTAGCTTTCAAGTCTGCGCTTCTCTCCGGTTGTAGTACGTGGTTGTAGGAATTGTTGTTGTTGTTGTTTAAACTAGTGCCAGTCAGTTTTCTACAGCGACAGAGATTAGTCTTGGGATAGAAAAAGTAGCCACGTTTTTGCTCCAGAACTTTTTCTCGGGTCGCTTTCTTGCGTTCATTTTACGTCTTCCTTCTGTCCTCGTCCATTTAGTCTTTGCATCGCCATCCTTCTTTTCTTTGCCCGCCCTATTCTCCTTCCCTTTCCATTTCCTTTCGCCAGAGTGAAGGAGGAGGAGGAGGAGGGGGAGGAGGAAGGATTTCAGCTGATTTGGGTACGTAGCGATCAAGTAATGTAATATGCAAGTTTGGTGACTCATGCCTGGCAACCGCTAAACACACACACAAAACCACACAAACACAGACGTATAAACACGACAGCCCTGGCACAGAGAGAGAGAGAGAGAGAGAGAGCGAGCGCATTGTCTGATCTCCAAAGGCGTTGCCTTGGGCAACGACTTTCGGCATGGCATTGTGTAGTAAATAGCCACCGTCAGAAGCAAGGTCATGCGAGGAGCACGGGTTCAATTGGCAATAAAGTATTACAGCAGCTGTAGGAAGGAATTTTCCGATTATACCGTTAAATTGTTGTAGTCAGCAAAATGAGAATTTCTCATGTATGCTTAAAAATCACGAATATGCGCGTGACTGGAATGTCACCCGAAGCCACAGGAAGTACTTAAAAATACGCGAACGTCGTACCTGGCACTCTGCCGTTTCCTTTTAAATAAGATGGCAAATCTGTTCTTTACTCTCTTCAGAAATAGACAGTTTCGATGAAAATAATCATTGGACTAAATTCGAAATCTCTCAAAATCAAGGAATATATTTTTTTTATTGACTAGATCAAGATTATCAGACCGAGTGTTTGTGCGTAATTGTTTGTTTATGCAACAAGAGACGTAACTGGCTATCGGATAATACTTGAAAAATTCTCCGTAAGTGCTTTGTTTATTTGTCGCTTAGGTGAAACCAAAGAAGGCCTAAGTATATTCTCAGTGGTGACGTTCGATGGCGAAGACCCTGGAAGGCACTCGAAGGAATCCGGGAATGTGCCACCTCCCCAAAAACCCCTCAGGGGCTTCGCGCCCCCATACCGATCTTCTCTTCTTCTCCCCCCTCCCTCCCTCCCTCCCTTTCCTCCCTTTTTTCCTACCCTTCTGCGATCTTCTGTCACTTCCCGATCGTCTCCTTTAATAGGTAATCTCTCGACCCTTTGAGAAACTCTTCGAGGCTGTCGGATCTTCTCAGCCTTTTAAGGTCTTGATCTTCTCACTTTAATTCTCCGTTCTTCTTCTTCTTCTTCTTCTTCTTCTTCTTCTTCTCTCTTTCCTCGATCATCTCCCCTTTCCCTCTCCGAGGCATACATGGGCCATTGGCGCTTAGTCGATTGTCTCTTTGCGGAAAAAGTTTTAGTTTTGTGTTTTTTTTTTTTTTTTTTTCGGACTTTTTCTGCGATCTCTTGGGAGGATTCGACTAGGTCGCTCCTTTAAAGGTGATGTTGCTATTCAGTCGGGAGATTAGCCGTTTGTTTAGGTTTTGTTTATATAATATATATATATTATATATATATATATATATATATATATATATATATATATATATATACATACTGTATAATAAATATATATATATATATATATATATATATATATATATATATATATATATATATATATATATATATATATATATATATATATATATATATATATATTTATATATATACATACATTGAGTAAATTTTTTTGTACTTGTAAATAATCGTACAGTATTAAAAGTAACATTATGGATCAGGAATAGTGGCTGCCTCTGGATTTATATACAAGAAAAAAATAACGTCCAAACCTTTGGGGATTTGCGGGTAAGCTTGTTTGTATGTGTGTGTGTATGAGAGAGAGAGAGAGAGAGAGAGAGAGAGAGAGAGAGAGAGTGCCAGGCATATTGATCAAAGAGCTACGGTGACGTCATTGTACCACCAACACACACACACACCTAACAAACTAACTTGTAACTGAACATTTTCTCCCTTGGGAGACACTATCGCTTTATTTGCAAGTCAGCAAAAATAATAACAGTAAATATCCACTCAACCTATACAGATGATTCCAGTTACACTCAACACCCAAAGCATGTTGCCTGAAAAGTGTTCAGTGTTGTGCAAAGAAGTTGACTGACTGATTAATTGCTAATTAGACTGTATTGTAGGCGGTCCCTCTGGTGTTAATATCCCAGTGGTTTCAGACTGTACAAGTTTCAAGAAGTTTTTAAGCCGGGCGAAGGAAGTCATTCGCTGTGGAGAAGAAAATTCTCTCGCTTGAGTTATTAAAATATTTCAAGTAGATGCCGGTAGGATTAGCTTTAGAATTCTAGAGGTCGGTGTTGTTTAGTCACTTTGTTTTATTTCTTGTTGAGTAGCTCTTAAGGATTTCTCTCAGACGACGTAATGCTTAATTCTTTTATATTGCTTTGTATTCACGATTCTGCTCGTCAGAACGTCGAGAGTAAAATCTCAAGGTGAGAAAAAGATTAATATATATATATATATATATATATATATATATATATATATATATGTGTGTATCTATGTATTATATATATATATATATATATATATATATATATATATATATATATATATATAAATTATATAATTTGTATAAAATGCTTCTGATAATGGGTTATTTGTGATCATTCTTATTACTATTATCGAGACGCCTTGGGGTTATAGTGTCCGAATATATAAGGGCGTATGTTCGTGTGTACGTGCCAGGACCACCTTTCCCATCGGGCGATAACGGTTAAAGGGGAAGGAGCCAATCACGGGTTTCCCCTCGGCGACTACCACCAGAGGGGTACTTCGAAGGGTCAGGGGTCACGGCGCATACAAAGGTCAGAGGCGTTTCCACTTCTGTACAAGTCGGTTTTATTCTCTCGATCTGTCAATGAAGACTGACGATCTCTTTTTGGGTGTTGGCCAGTGACGAAGTCCTCTAGGCAAGGGGCGTATGACAGTATGACACAGTTTCATGCAGCGGAGTTGGGCGTGGGTAGGTGGGTATGTGATGTTGGGGCGGGGTGGGTGTAGATGCGATGATGTATGGAAAAGTTATTTATGTGGGTCAACTTGAGTGACTCCTTTGGGGAGGGAAGACTCATCTCGAATCGAGGCGTCGTCGCCTGCATGGGCGTTTGTTGATCATGTCCCCTTACTGTTGTCAGTTATGTGGAAATACTTGGGCTTGATTTTTTATTCCCTCGTACTCACTCCGTCTTCTCTTTTCTCTTCTCCTTCATGGCCTCCGTCGAGCAGTTCCTCCTGAGGATCAATAGGGCCTGAAATAGGACACACTCCTCCGTGACGTCACTGTTGCCATGGTGACGCGTAAACTTTCCGAACGCGCAAGAGAGAGAGTGAGTGAGTGAGAGAGAGAGAGAGTGGAAACGAAGACTTTTGACACCTTCCTTGAAATATGCTCGATTGTCATGGAATTTTCTGCTAAAACATTTTGCTTTCCTTCGCCACTTGCTTCACAGATGTTGAGAGAATGTGCGCACCCAATTTGTTTTCAAAGTGACTTTTCTAGTTTCTCTTAATCATTTTTTGCGTGTTCTAGCCGCCTAGGAAAAACGGTTGTTGTCGTGACGAACTGCTGTTTGCCACGGTATTTTTAATTTTAATATGTTGTTATGTCTGTCACGCCTTGAATAAGGTGAAAAAATAGAGTAAGACAGAGCCTCCGTCACATAGAGCTGGCTTTGCGACGTAAAACCCCACCTGTTGGGAAAGGTCGTTCTTGCAAAAGAACTCCCCTTCGCTGTCCAATTTGCAACCGTATTTAGGCACAGGGTATAGGCCAGGTACATATACTAACTCACACACACACGCAAGCGTCCGTCAATAAACCATTCTTTATTTATGACAGGCATAGTAATGGATGGGTAATCGTAGAGGACGAAGGCGTAGTATTAGTATCGTTGACTCACTTGCGGTGATAGTGAATTGCGGTGAACAGTGTATGGCGAAAGACCGCCGGTGAATAATGATGATGTTTGATAGCATCGATTGCAAAACTGGTAAAATGTGGTCAGAAATCATCTTGAATTCCAGAAGATGATGACGAGTGGCAAATCAAGTATGAGAATGAGAATATGAGCGAGCATAGCATGACACGTTGTGTGAGTACGCGTGATGAATCATGAGTGTTACCTTTGAGAGGATGAATAAGCAACAGATGTGATGATTTTAATGAGATTGCTGTGTGATTCATCACGGATGGTGACGACTGTGGTGTTTTGTAAATATATATATATATATATATATATATATATATATATATATATATATATATATATATATATATATATATATATATATATATATTATAATATATACACATACATACATACTGTATACTTAGAGCAGCGTATACATATTTTCAATTGACTTATGTTCCTGTCTTGTTGACAGGACAGAATACGCCCTCCTAGTGAATCTTCCAAGTAGGCTTAGACCGGTAGGCTTAGACCGAAAGACTCGTTTTCTAGGCCTATGACTCACAGGCCTATGTTAATACGGGGAGTTGTGGGCGGGGGGGACCTGTGAGATGTCTTCTGGCGAATTTGAGTGAGAAATTGTGGAGAGAGAGAGAGAGAGAGAGATTCTGAGGCATACTGCTACAGTTCTTTTCATTAATAGTAAAATCAATCTCTTTATTCAAAGTCAGTAAGCTTTGAATTTTAAATACGTCTTGTAATTATATATATATATATATATATATATATATATATATATATATATATATATATATATATATATATATATATATATATGGTTCTGTATACATTTGGAAGGCATAGCCATTCACTGCTGGTTGACTGGTAGCTGTAGCCCGGGCCTGCTCCACGGACCTAGAAAACACGATCCTAGTGCTCTACCACTGAGCCGTGATTTCTGTAGCATATCTCTGTCTAAAACTGCTTGGCATTTCATTTCTTTGGAATTCTGAAAATTAAGAAATTGTGAGTGTGAGAGTTACCTGAAGGTTCTTTGATGTCTGGAATTAAATTGAATAGGGAACGAATATAAGAAAACACGGTTTCAATTTGTGTGAGATACACGTTGATTTCCCTTGAGGACAGTTGAATAAGGGAGTGCTATAGGACAGACTTTTTTTGTTGATTGTACAGTTGCGGTACATACTGTTAGAGGGTAATGGCACTTGAATGCCTCTCTCTCTCTCTCTCTCTCTCTCTCTCTCTCTCTCTCTCATTTCAATTGGTGGCCCATTTTCCCCCAACTTTATTAGTGTCGTGGAGAGCCTAATGCGGTTGGGGCGAGTAACAGAGGGTCATTCACTCCTTGTTAAGCAGTGAAGAAGAGGGCAATTTGGAGGTCTGTGAGTTTGCGATAGTTACCCCTCCAGCCCCCATTCATTTTCGCCCCTGATGAAAATTTAATATACAGCCTATTGAAGCGTTTAGAAAACGGCTCGGCTGGAAATTGGAAACACACCCATTTTCTTTGCGAGAAACCGAAACTTTTGCAATGTTTGATTGGAATGGTTTGTTTATGTACTTTGGCGGAGCAGATGATTTCGCCCCGTTTTCTTCGATTGTGTCTGCGAGGGGAGTCGATTATTCATATTGAATTACTGGATCCGCTGTTAACCCAGATCTTATTTGGTGGGGGCGTTTCTTAGATGTGGTTGCCAGATGTTACAAACACCATGAAGATGTGAGCATAGCCAGTGTCTGGTCATTTTGTACATAACACTGTTTTATCAGTTACAAAATTGTCGGAACCTTTCAGTGCGTTTCAATAAAGAACGGAAAATACGCCTGGTTTATGGTCGTGGTGCCAGATTGCTGGGACCAACATAAGCCTAACAGTGGAGAGAGAGAGAGAGAGAGAGAGAGAGAGAGAGAGAGAGAGAGAGAGAGAGAGAGAGAGAGAGAGAAAGTTAGTATCATGTTGAAGACTTGTATTGTCTACTTATATTATACATGTATGTATGTAAGTATGTACTTAAAAGGTTCTACGATGAGCTTCGAATTTTATTGGACTAAAAAAGAGAGAGAGAGAGAGAGAGAGAGAGAGAGAGAGAGAGACAGAGAGAGAGAACATGAGTCACAGTTTTCCATGCTTCAGCAATTACATATCCGCCTACTCGATGTATTGATAGGATAGATCGAGGCCAAATAGATGTGCAGGTGTGTTCATAGGCAGGGGGTTTGGAGGGATTTTCTTTTTTTTTTTTTTTGGGGCGGGGAAGGGGTCACTGGAGGAGACAGGTGTGTGCTATGCACAAGTGTTGGATAATGGGGCCACAAAACTTGTTGTGCCGGCTTCGATTGGTCCTCAACACATGTAAGATTAATATGAATATTAAGATCTTGTTATCATTTTTTAAAAAATTATCGCGAAATACAGATTACTTCAGATCTTTTTTATTCGCGTCTATAAAATGTTAGCTTCGATCGCTGGCCGTAAAGACGAAAGATTTATATGAAAATTGTACTAATACGTGTGTGTGTGTGTGTGTGTGTGTGTGTGTGTGTGGCTTTTATGTGTATTTATACTAAAGCAAGAATCTTGGTGAATGTCTCAAATAAGAGAAAATGAAATGAAAAAATACAGAATTAATTAGCAAGACGTCAAGGGTCCTATAACATGAGCGAATGCGACTTAGGAGATGCGGAGTGTTGGTCTACTTAGTTGACGCTGGAAGGAGAATGACGTCATTTATGGCCAATCAGCGCCTCCTCCTCCTCTTCTTCTTCTTCTTCTTCTTCTTCTTCTTTTTGTTCCTTGCAAGTTACGTAATTCAGAAGACTCCTTTTTGTATGGTCGAGTAGAAGTGACGATCCTCCCTAATATAATAGCATTTTTTTCACAGTATATTGAAATCTTTAGTTAGAGAAGCGTTTTGCCCTCGAGATTAATATGTGGGTCTTTGATGTGCGCTACTTTTCCCTTGCATTTGGGCTTCCCTTTAAAGGAAATCCAAGATGCCTCTGTTTGTGTTGTCCGCTGTTAGGTATACCCCTCTCGATATTGCGTTGCAAAGTGACCCTCCTCTAATTTAGAATTCTGAGACTAGGGGCGTTCAGAAGAAAAGTACCCGCTGGGATTTCCCTGCAACGCATCAGGAGATGGAGGACGACAAGAAGAATACCGATGTTATGATTGTATGCACTTGGCATGCCGTATGGCGCCATTGTAGTGACGTCACGCGCTCCCGGCAGATAGGCAGGCAGCTTGCGTCACACCGACTTCCATTAAAAGCGAGCCTTTGGGGGAATCCTAGATGTTGTTGACTCGACCAACCAACCAGCCGTCGTAGTTGGGCATCATACCCTCTCTCGTAAGCCATACCCATCTCTCGCATCCAGTCATCCTGCGATCGGCGACCGGTCAAGAGGGTGCTTTTGTCAGTTGCGTCTCAGAGGGAGTTTACGCAGACCGAGCCCTTATTTCATTTTTGTGTTTCTTTCGCTCTTCTGGGGAAATGTTTGGTGTTAGTGGAGGTGCAACGCGCGGTTTCGTGCACTTAGCGCGAAGCAACGGATCTTTTCGGAGGAAGAAGAGACCCAGTGCAGTGAATCCACGGCGTTTGTCTACTGTCGAAGGTAACAGTGATGCCTTAGATTTCTTGTGGGGTGTTTTGATTTATTTAGTGCTTTTATTTGTGGCCGTTTAGGAGAAATATCTTTTTTCTTGTACGTCTGTGATTCAGAAGAGAAACGTTTCTACTTGATCATGACACAGAAGACTGAAAAATGGGAAAGTGAAAGAGCAACAAAAGAAGGCCTTTCATTATTTCAGTGAGTGTGATACAACCAAGGCGTAACCGTAGTCCCTAAGCGTGACGTTGGAGGCTTGTAAAAGAGTCCCTTGGGGTTGAGGGTTTAAGGCAGTTTCTCTCTCTCTCTCTCTCTCTCTCTCTCTCTCTCTCTCTCTCTTGAAGGGGCGTCACATTACTTCAGGTGTGTGTGTGTATGTGTGTGTGTGTGTGTATGTGTGTATGCCACTGTCCTTTCCAGACCGGTTTTATCCAAGATACTCACGTGACACTGATCTTGTCTTCGTCAGGTAATTCATTTCTCTCGCTTTTTTCTTTTTCTCCTTTTTTTGAGTATTTACCTGTCTCAAGTTACAACTCGGTAGCCTCGGTTGTGATGCCGCAGCACCTGGCTCTCTCTCTCTCTCTCTCTCTCTCTCTCTCTCTCTCTCTCTCAGGGAAAAGAAATTTTGCCTTTGCACTTGAAGGCAAGGGCGGACGAACGAGGGAAAGGGGAATATTTGATAAGGACGTGCAAGCTAGCTAGCTAGCGTTCTCCCCCATATCTCCTGATAGAGTTATAAAGATAAAAGTCTGGATGAATGGACGGCAGCAAGGAAGAGCCTCAACCCTTATCTGAATTTATTCCCCCCCTCCCCCCCCCCACCCCGCCATCCTGTCCCCACATTCCCAGCAATCCCATCCCCAATTCCCCAGCTGATGGCGTCTGGGTGCAAGTGTACTGTGGCCCTGGAAGGACGTGTAGAAAGTCAGCCAACCAGATTTCTTGGATGAAAAGAGAGAATGATAATTCTGTAATGCTCTCCATCTCAAATAATAGTGACGATAACAGTGATAACTATAACACTGTAACTACAAGGTTGTACAAGATTATAGGTGAATTTTAATAAGCTATGCAAAATGAAAACGGTTATGGGGTACGAAAATTGTTGTATTTATACATTGGTTATTATTGCAATTCATTTGGTAACTTGTAAAGAAGACATCTGTAAGTCCGCTGTGAATTTAATGCGACTCATGAAAGAGAGAGAGAGAGAGAGAGAG
The DNA here is from genome assembly GCF_040412425.1 of Macrobrachium rosenbergii. Classification (NCBI taxonomy): domain Eukaryota; kingdom Metazoa; phylum Arthropoda; class Malacostraca; order Decapoda; family Palaemonidae; genus Macrobrachium; species Macrobrachium rosenbergii. The sequence continues at coordinate 13,922,794 of NC_089777.1, read as the reverse complement.
AGAGAGAGAGAGAGAGAGAGAGAGAGAGAACGAAATCATCGCGAAAATATTCGGCGACGTTAAGAAACAGAATGAATTTGCCAACGGACGCATGAACACACAAACTATACGAGGCCATCGGCGGCAAAATGCGACGCTCTTGCGTCCTTGATGCTCCTCTGACTCATACTTGCTGTGTGTGTGTGTGTACGTTTCTCCTGTGTACGAGTTTGGCGAGCGTTTTATTTCTTTACGACGAACGCTTTATGTGAATTGGCCAGTTCTTGACGTTTGCCTTTGACGTCATGATGCAAGTTCGACTTTTGCTCAACTCATGACATTCTGTTTTTTATTCAAACCCTTTTTTTTATTATGCATCAAGTTGGATGCTTTCATTACCACGCTGAGCATCTTAGCTGAAGAATACTGTTTTATATGATGTTAGTTATTTTTATCTTTATCTGTGGCTCACCACTGATCCGTTCTCTCTCCCCTTCCCTTCCACAGGCGGTTTCCAGGCCTTCGAAAGGGCATTCCCCGAGTTGTGTGAGGACGCCCTCATGAGGTCCCGCGACGAGATCGAGTCCTCGCCCTGCTACGACGCCTACAATTCCACGGGCGTGTGCGTGGGCGGCGGAATCCCTCCTTCACCGGGGAACGAGGCGGCCATCGAGCAGGCGGAAGCTGCCGAAGTCCTACCTTTCCTTTTTATCGGAAATGCCCGAGACGCCCAGAACCTCAGGGTCCTACAGGTGAGAAAAGAGAGAGAGAGAGAGAGAGAGAGAGAGAGAGAGAGAGAGAGAGAGAGAGAGTACCTGTAGAATGGTTTCAACCCTCCAGGGATGTAGGGTTACTTCGTAGAGGCCCTCCCCCATGAGTTATCCTTTGAAATGCAATGGATATATGGATATTGAAAGTATTCGATAATTTGGAGAGAGAGAGAGAGAGAGATTTCCATCTTCATGCGATGGTTGAGTTATAACAGTGAAATCTGAAATATGTGTATCTTCCATGATCTTGTTAACTGATGGCATTATTTTCCAGGCGTTGGGCATCACTCGGGTATTAAACGTAACCTCTCACCTACCGGGATACCACCAAGACTCCGGTATCTGTTACAAGACCCTACCCGCTATGGATTCGGGGCATCAGAACCTTAGGCAGTTCTTCGACGAAGCCATACATTTTATCGGTAAGTTTGTAGTGAGATATTTTCAGTATTTTATAAATAACTCTTAAAATTTTAAAGGCGAACTTAATAGTTTAGTATGGCATTCTGACTAGTCTGAAGTTACACTTCTCAAGGGACACTTTCGAGAAAGATAGGAGGAACGAAACAGTTTTAGGTGTGTTAGTAATTATCGGAGCAGTTTCAATTGCATAAATCATACGGTCAGTTTTGGATTCTCACGCGTCCAGGTATGGACCGAAGTTTGGGAGGGTCTTAGTCCTTGCGAAATGTTATAGAGAGAGAGGGGGGGGTGGAGGTTAAGGAAGGAGAGGAGGGTGTCCCTTGCCAGTCTGTCTGTTGGCAATGACACCACATCCAATTGCATTAATCCGCCTAATAAAATAATTCCCCATTAGAGGCGTAACCGGGAATAACGGACGGAGAGACGAAGTGAGGGAGAGAGAGAGAGAGAGAGAGAGAGAGGGGATGTGATTTGAGGGAGGGGAGAAATCATAGTCGTTTTGAGGGGGGGCCAAATTCTGAAAGGGGGATGAGTCACAAGGATAAGTAATGAATAATTGAGAGTTCCCTGAGTATGACTCATCTTAGATTGAGAGTTTTCCCTCACCCTCCCTTTCTCTCTCTCTCTCTCTCTCCCTCATTTTCCCCTCCTTCTACTCTCCCCTCTTTCATTCTTCTCTAGAGGAAGGGGAAAGCGAGGGGTAAGAAGCCATCATCGGAACGATAGTTTATCATTTGCTGTACGTTAACCCGTCCACCATTCTGACGTTTCGTTATACTTTCTCTCTCCCCCCCCCCATGTGGCATTCTTTCCTTCTGATGTTTGTTCGACTGGTTTCCCCTCTGATGCATCATCATCATCATCATCATCCTTAGTGCTCGCGTCTTGCTGCTGCACTGACAGGAACCGTCCTTTGATGGTATGTCGTAGGACGTGTCACATGCAGCAGTCAGTCCCGTCCACCTGTTGTCCTCGAGTTTCGTTCGACCGGGTTGTGATACAGTGTATAACGTCAGAGATAAGTAATAGCAATGGACTGAGGAAGTCTTTCGTATTCAAAGCTTAGGAGCAGATGGTTTAAGTAATTTTTTTTTAATATTGAGGAAGGATACTTGGGCATGGTAACGCCAAAGGAAAAAACAGCTCCCATTGTGTTGCATTACACAGCCCTTTTTCTCTCTCTCTCTCTCTCCGAAGGGTTAAAATTTGAAACCTGTCGGCGAACGAAAAAAAAAAAACCGGTTAGATTATTCCCATTGGTAGAGCAAAACCGTTTTTCGCTCCACCTCCCGTACTTCCATTTCCCCTACCTTTCCCCCTCCGTCTGCACTCTTATTTTCTTTTCCCCTTCCCATCACCCATTCTCCCACCCGCGGCCGGTGTTAAATCCGGGTCCTTAGAGCATTAATCTGGTCGAATTTCAACCTGCCCTGCGGATTCAGTTTCGGCTTAAAAATAAGGTGAAGGAACCGTATGAATCATCGGAGGACGTTGGAGGCCTCATGTCCGTTCCAGTTGGGGGCCTCCGCCGCAACGCTTTTCCAACACTGACTGACGAGGAGGGTAATTACGAGTTTGGGTGATCGCGATGTAACGTCGTGGGTCTTACTCTTTTCTCTCTCGAAGGGCCCTCGCTTTAATTGCAAGAAATAATCTCGAGCGCTCTTGACTCTCAAGTTGCGTGATTCGTTTTGAGTGAATTCTTTTTTGGGGGTGTAAGAGGGAGAGACGAGTCGTGCATGAATTCTCTCTCTCTCTCTCTCTCTCTCTCTCTCTCTCTCTCTCTCTCTCTCTCTCTCTCTCTCTCTCACTGACAGTTGGTGGTTGGCTTTTAGACTCGCTTAATGTCTGCATTGTTGACGCACGCTACCGGGCCGTGTTATTAGTGACACCCAAGTACCGAGATGCACCCTCGAAATCTCTCGACCCGAGGACCTCTCCGTGAACCACCTCCTCCTCCACTTGAGTAACACACACTCTAATGCACCGACAGACTCCACCCACTCAATCGCGACCCCTCCGAGGCAAGCGTAGGGCACAGAGGTTGTTGAGAGAGAGAGAGAGAGAGGCAGAAAAAAAAAACGAAGAGCGAAACAATGCGAAAGTCCCGGCAAACCCTCTTCAAAAGAATGCATGAGTCAGCGAAACCACAAAATTCGCACACTTCTCTTGCGAAAGGGAAGCGTTCAGACTTCTTGGGAATGGGTCTTTGAAATCCGTATGGGATGTATTTTTGTAAAGTGTATTGAAGCCCCCGCCTCTCTCTCTCATTGGCTTTTACTTGGCGACCCCCCCTTAAAGGATCAGTGACGCGTAGAACGTTATTAATTTACAAGTGGCGACTTGATTAATTCAGAAGTGGGCGTCTTGCCATTGCACGCCACCCCCTTCGGTGTTGATGTTTGAAAAGATGACGTCACTTATAAACAAACTTTTCTGACCCCCCTCCCCTCCCCACCCGCCATCTCGGCCAGAGGGAGGACTGACTGGTTCCCCCCATTCGGCCGAAAAGGCAGGTTCGGATGACAAAACTGCAAATAAAACCTGGAGCTTTACCCGCCTAAGGTCAGGCCCCTGACCTGTTAATGGAATGGAGGGCAGGGTACATAAAAGTTGACGTGGATGTCCGCCCATTAGATGCTATTGCTCCATTTAGTGGTGTTTGGCAAACAGGTTCCTTTTCCACGTTTGGTGCCTCAGAGGAGCCAGTTGCACAAGAATAGATCTCATTAAGTCGGTGAACTTGAAACGAGTCTTGTTGAATGCAGGTGGACCGTGACTAATTGTAGGATAATTACGTATGTGTAAAATTTGAAGCGAAATCCAAAAAAGTGAAGCATTAATGTGAAGAAGAACACTAGGGGGGGCGAAGGGAGGAAAATGAAAGGGACAGGGAGGGAGTGACGTCATCCCGGCAACCATTGGCGCCAGATGACGTTGGCCAAGCACAGATTAGGTTCATTAAAAGTCTAAATGGCACCTAATTTGTCACGACTTATTGGCGTTTTATTACGCACAGTTGGCAGGAAGAGGGTGGCCATAAAAAAAGGCGGGGAGGATAATATCCACGAAGGAATAACTCGCACTGCCGCTGCTGCGTTTCATCAAAGGAAATCTCTTCCTTCTCCTTCTTCTTTCTTTCTTTCTCGTCGAGATGATTTCATTGACGAGATCGCGCGAGATTAAATCTTGCTTTTGTTTGCCTTCCATCAAATCTCTTGAGCCTCCGGGAAATGAGGGATATTTGCCGAAGTGTGAGTGAGTCACCCAGTGGGTGCCATAGCTTGCCCCTCCCTCCCTCCCTCCATCGTCGTTTTCCCTGTTTCCCTTTCTCATTTTCTCTTTCATTTTCCCCCCCTTTTCGTCATTTGTAGTTTTTCCCTTCGCGTGCAAACATCCCCAAGGGGTTAATTGTGTGTTTAACCTTTCTTGGAATTTCATGGTTTTTGAAAACATTCCTTTATGCATTTGCATCCTATAGTCAGCATTAAAAAAACATCAGTCACTGTAGTATTTATTTTATTCACTGGAATAAGAAATGTTTTATGTTCTCTGTCACTCTCTCCATATTTTAATCCTATGGTCATCGAAGCCCTCTTTCTTTCCATTTTTGCATCCCCCCCCCCCCCTCTCTGCCAGCGTCCGCAGGAACGCTTAGGGTTCCGTTAGCAAAGCGCCGTTGCCTTTATCGCCTATGAGTCACAGGGTACAACAATGGCCTCGGCGATATTGATATTGACATGAGGTATTGACAGTACGAACTCCCTACCCACACACCCCCTAAAGCGTCATCATCATCATTATTCCCAACCCCCCCCTCCCCCTTTCTTTTTCCCCTTGGACCTCTTCTTTTGTCACGCCCCTTCCCCCATCTCAATTCTTCCACCTGCCCCTCTGGAGACCTTCATCAGGCGCAATTTTATTTGTCAGGGTTTCTTCATTACTCACTTTTGTAAAAATGTGCAGATGCAGAGTAGCAGGACTGTAAAATTGCCACCTGTTGAGTTTTTTTTTATAACCGTCTGATAAACTTGAATTTGGCAACTGCTGAGGAAAAATTTGTTGGCTACCTAGAGGAAAGATTTAGTCGGCCGATGTATTGCAGACAAAATAATGAGTAACTTCTGTGATGAAGTTCTTTCTCTCCTCCCCACCCCCCTCTCCATATATCATTCACGGGCCATTTATCAAACTCTATCTAGTGTGATTAAGTCGGTACATTTTCCCTGATGCGGAAGTCGTTGTTGCGTAAACGTTAATGGCTCATTTTCATTAAGTGAATCTACCCTTGCTGATAATAAACGCGCGGAAGAACCAGTCGGAGCTCGAATCTGAGGATTCGAGGGAAAGTGCATTTCACTGCGGGCCACTTAGAGGAGATTAATCTTGCACAGTTTTTAGATCTCGAGGACTTGACATAAAGTTATTATTGAATGCGGCTACAGGCAAATAGACGGATCATTTGCCTTGCTTATGTAGTGAGAGGATCATCGGGGAGTGATCATTACCCAAAGATTTTTTTTATACTTATTGGAAATAATAATTCATGTACCTGTATCCCCAAAAAGCACTTTCTCTTGCGTACTGGACGCCATTTACGCGCGTTAAATCCAGGTGATTTGTAACTGATGCCAGGTTATTTCTTCAGGTGATTTAATATTAAAGAAATTGAGAGAGAGAGAGAGAGAGAGAGAGAGAGAGAGAGAGAGAGAGAGAGAGAGAGAGAGAGAGAGAGAGAGAGCTTGAATATTATGATAAAAGGCTCGTCGTGTCGTCCTCTTCGTGAAATGAAAGAGATCAATAGATGACAATAGTTCAAAGACCCTTCTCCTTCTTTTGTGGTGTAGAGGGAGACGGCGGCGTCGACGATGTAGATGAAGATGCGCGTCCTGCTCGAAGCGGGGCCTATTGTCGTCAATAAATACGCCCACGACTTTTATTGGCATTGAATGTCCCTACTCGGGCGCTGTACGCAATTGAAGGGCATCATAATATTGATCTTGTGTTGTTAGCCTTGGCCATGGAAGAGGGGGAAGGGGGGAGGGCGGTTGTCTTGATGGCTTCATTAGTTCAGTCTTGAGAGAGAAGAGAGAGAGAGAGAGAGAGAGAGAGAGAGAGAGAGAGAGAGAGAGAGAGAGAGATGGGCTTAAATTTCACTAGGCTCTAAAACGTAATCTCGTTCATGGAGGAACTTCGCCTTGTAAAGATTATTGAAACTCAGTTCATTTTTAATGAATTTCCAGTCGCTCTTCTAAAAACTGGAGGTTCCAGTCGCTCTTCTAAAAACTGGAAGTTTTCTTTTCTAGTTTGACAAACATTTCTTGTTGCCTAGCTAAAAAAAAAAAAGGGGGGGGCGATGTGAAAAGCTCTCTCTCTCTCTCTCTCTGAAGGAAGAAAAATCGAGCGGTTTGTAACCGATCCCATCCCATGGAAGCCAGTGAGTCAGAAGGAAGGAAATCGGACTTGAGTATCAGTGCGAAAAGTGATACCGGACAGTTGTCTACATCACGTCCCAAGGGGAAACGAACGCGCTTAAGCGCGCGCACAATCCATAAATCATGAAAGTCTATGGTGATAGTTTACGGGGGCGTACAGAAATGCGATCTGTAATGAAGGAGAGAAGTTGAAATAAACAAAATGCGTGTATGTAAACGAGAGAGAGAGAGAGAGAGAGAGAGAGAGAGAGAGAGAGAGAGAGAGAGAGAGAATGTCGCGATAAGACATGACACGTGTTGTCAGAGGGGATGCAGACACCGATAACATGGAAGGGAAATTAGGCGTCGCATCATCACTCCGGGAATTGATTGCAATATCAGCAGCGAATGACTCACTCTCTCAGCCTCCTCGTCTGTCTTCATCTTTGCCGCCCTACCCCCCTCCCCCCCCAACCTCCCATTTCTCTTGAATTTTTTGGAAAATCTCCCACTCACTCTTTCATATGCTCTGTATCTTTCTTTCTCTCTCTCTCGCAAATTACCTTCCATTTCCCAAGTGCCACTGTGTTCAATAAGATGCCAAAGCACTCGGGGTTGACAGGTCGAGGCCGAACTTCACTCCCCTTTAACGGAAGCGGCTCCCAGAAATATTATATCTGGGAGACCCAGCGTGGAAAGCCCCTCTGATAGGGCGTCTGATAGCATCGACGGTTTGTTGTAATGGTCGAGTCGGAAGCTGCCTGGTTTCTCTTTGTGTCTCTCTGCTCGTCAGCATTTTGGAACCAGGATGAAAAGTCGTGCAAAAGTTGGCACTTCTTGCTTTACTTGTTTTTTAATTTTTCAACGTCCTTTTTAATTTCAAGTTTGAATTTTTATGGCTTCGGAAAGTCGTCTCAATTCCTGTGACCTTTCACCTGACTTAGTCACCTTGTTGATTTAGCATTTTTTGGAGAGGGAGTTATTTCTTTTTTATACAAGCTCCTACCTATGGCTTGGGGATACTTCCTGTACAGTTTGTGGTTTATTTTGAAACTCATTCGTACACGGCGGCGCTATATTGCATATTACTCTTGTTTATATTTTTTTAGGTATTTTAGAAATAAGACTGACGAAATGAACTGCCTCTCCCGCCTGATTTAGACATAAAGTGGGGACCTCTAATTGACATTATTTTCAATCTGTAAATCACAACTTTTAGCCGTTAGGGCTATAAACCACAATTACCAAATTATCCGTGAGGCTTTATATGTCGTAAACATCACCGCTGATAAAAGCCTCTGTATAAGTTATTGGCGAGGGATCGGAAGTTTTTGGGTGATTGAGATTTTTTTTTTCCTCTGACTGCTGGGTCGATAGGTTGTATAGAATTGGCATGGGAGGAAAAATAGTTGGGAAGAAAAGCAGGGGGAATCGGTGAGTGGGACTGCCCACCTCCCATCGTCTCCCTTTTCCCAACGCCGTTGCTTAAGAATGGTGAATAATTTGGAAAATATCTTTGACATGATGCTGCCACAGAGAGGAATGCAGTAATGGCATATCTCTCTCTCTCTGATTAGATTCTTAACGCATACCGCTGTTTGGTCACATGTACAAAAAAATCTATTTCTAAAAAAACCCTAAGGTTAACGTTGAAGGGGTCATGGCATTTTCAGATTGAAGGTTCCTTTGAGAGGGCATATGAATGAATTAGAAAGTCGTGGAATTATGAATGACCATCACAAGGACGACCCACACTTGTAGCAGCACACCGTAATATCCCGTACGAATGGACGACCGGATAACACAATGATGTGCCCTTCCATTGGGCACTTCCACCACTGGCCGCCTCCCTACCCACTTGGGTCATCGGCATAAAGGGGGCTGAAGGGCTATTCCAAGGACAAGAAACGATGAACATCTGCCTTAAATGGAGCCCCGATTTTTTTCGTTTTGTGACCACTGACTTCCTTTTCCTATGTTGACTTGTTTTCAAGATTATGCGAGTGTGGGATCTGGAAGCATCCATGTGTCCCAAACTGACCTTTAAAAGACAATAAACAGTGAAATTAACCTGGCCAAGGAGAGCTTATAAGGCACAGAGTGGAATAACTGGAACCACTTTTGTCGGTATATAGACTGACGAAGACAGCCAATTGAAGTTTCCTCTTATGGAATGGCACCTTTTTTCCCCCCTGTTATCGAGCTGAAATTATCCCCTTTGAGCATACCAGGTAGATTCTTAGTGGATCATGGTCTGCCAGCGTAATAATAGTTATTTGTGAACAGTCTTGATCATTGGGTTGCTGTATTGTAGTAGATTGCAATGGCATTCTTCATGGATTGTGGACAGCAAGTTACTGTTGAAGGTAAAACTGCAATAGTTTTCAATCTTCATTATACTGTTCCACCGAGAAATGACATTAAATACCCCATTTCAAGTGAATTTTGCTCGTATCCTTTGCATTTGCTTCTCAGATACGTTGCACATAGAAGTCTGGAGTAGCAAACGTCTGTTGACGTATTGAGGACCTTTCAGTTAACAGGGAACTGTAAATCAGTGATTGTAAGAAAAACCATTTTATATAATTTCTCCCTCTCTCTCACCCATGCTTGTGTTCCCAACGCGTTCGAAGCTGGCTGTAGATGATGTCATGGCTGCGCCTGAAACCAGCGAAGTTGCTGGAGATATTTATTTTCATTTGACTAACTCTGTTCCCTTTTCATATTTTGGGACATTCAAATTCAAAAGACGAGTAAGGTTGGGAGAGAATTTTTAGGTTTCGCTTTCAAATTGTGCCTGTAATATATATTATGTATTTCAACGGCGTTTGAGAAACTTAAGAGAAGAGCGTCTTACCAAGAGATGACGATGCACGAAAAGGATTTTGCCCTGAGGAGAGATGAGGAGCATGAGGGTTGAATATGATGACGTTAATTCTTCAAAGGCGGCAGCCTTCGGGGGGTCGGTCAAGGGATTTCCAGACGTCTTCCATAAAAAAAAAAGAAAATTCGTCGTGGGCGACTTCGAGTTCCTACCACACGCTTCTTCCAGAACATGAGCACCTTTCCTGGAAGAAAGCGGTCGCTTGCGATATTTCTCTCTTTCTTTAGGTGGAAAGTTCAACAAAGTTTGTCAAGATATTTCTCGAAACTCGTATTCATTCAGGCGTGAATATGCGTTATGTGAAATTCATGCGTGAAGATCTAATATCCTAAAAATTCGAACATGTTTTACCCCCTATGTAAAACATGTTCGAAAATCTTGGTTCCTATCCGCCTAACGCAGGAAACTCCTTGCTGAAAAGAACTTGTTAGATTGAAGCTATGTTCAGCCAGTTTAGCCTCTACAGTTCACGCTGTACACGCGTGGTTCTCATTTCCTGGTCTTGCTACGACTAGTTCATTTTGGGGCGGGGTTGGGGGGGTTGACTTACGCTATCAAGTTTCCATATATTTTATATTCATGGTAACATCCCTGTAAACTTTATAATAGGAAATTCTGACTTTAATTCGAAATGCAAAATTTGCGCCTAAAGGTAAAAAGCTATTTGTATAAGGAGAGGAAAGTTTGCAACAGGTACGCGAGAGTGTAGATGATGACTCATGAATGGGCGGGGTTACTCCCATGATTGTGCTGAGACAACTTTAAAGGCACTCTCTCACGATGACTTTTGCTGAATCTTTTTTCCACTTCCAGAGGACATTCTCATCTTGAGCCATTACCAGGACTCAGCATTTTCCTTTTACGTATTGTCACGACTGGGCTGAATGTCCTTTGCCACAGCGGAATTCCAAGAAAATAAGTTACTTTACGATAGTCACGAAGACTGTTTAAGACATCTTGAGTGCTAGATGGATGCGACTTCAACGTCAGTTGGCGGGTGTGTTCATTCGTTCAAGTCTCGGTACCACAAATCACTGCGAAAATATTTGCTGTTGACGCTTTTTCTTTCTTTATTCATTTTTCGTTTGTTGTGTATTAATATACTGAATCTCCTGCAATATTATCATTCTTCATTACTCGCTTATTTACATTTGCCTCTTCCTTTATTTTGAAAAGTAAATTTGAAGACCCAGGTTAATAAGTTTGGTTTGAGGAAGAGGATGGGGTCTAGAGCTATATGGAGAAAGTATGGTTAGGTTTGTGTGGGAAGGGGGCGGGTTGTTAGATGGGGGAATATGAGGAGAGAGAGAGAGAGAGAGAGAGAGAGGAGTGATTTCTGGGACCGCAGGTTTGGTCATTGATAATCCTCCATTGAATGATCCATTCATTGTCTCGAAATTTAGACACCATATGTCTAAGGCCAACGTCCCCTGCCTGAGGTTTGGGCCTTTTGTACTTCCGCCCCAACTGTTTGTGTTTACGTATTTCCCTGAGAAGACAATATCTGCCTTTGAATTAAGAATAGAAGAATTGTTTACACGCTAGAAGGATCGGGGTCCCTTAAGAATCGACGTTTTAGGAAATGAAATTCGGGCAGCAACTTGATCAAGTAGAAGAGGGGATTGCCTTGATGTGGGAATCACTTGCTGCCCGTCTATCCATCGACGGATGGAAAACAAGGAAATGGGAGACAAAGAGCCATGCGTCTGTTCAAGGAGCACACTCTTTGCACGTTGTAGGAGCGAGGGAAAGAACAAACGCATGTACACCGACGACACAAACACCAAGTGAAACATGGCTGTGTGGTGATGCGGAAGATAACGGGGGTGATACATCCTCCCCTGTAACACAACAACTACGTGTTTTGTCATTAGTCCTTGGGCCGTTGTCATGTTGATTCATTATTTAATGTATGTATGTGCCCTATAGAAGTTTGTGATTGTTGTTAAATTCGTCGTCACCCTCGTCGTTGAGGCTTTGTAATTTAGAGACCTGAACACCGCTTCATTATGAGGTATCTCAGCGGAGGTTATGATTTCATAGTTGTACCATGGAGAGAGAGAGAGAGAGAGAGAGAGAGAGAGAGAGAGAGAGAGAGAGAGAGAGAGAGAGAGAGAAACTTGAATTTTTGGTAGGTAGTATGACTAAGAGAGTACGGTGACTCACTAATCCACGACGCTGTTGCTCCTGCTGCTGCGGTCTCCTGCGCTGGGAGTGTGACGACCATCATGCTATCAGGAAACCTTCTCCTCCAGTTACTGCAAAACGCCCTTTGTTTCCTAAGGCCCCCCTCATCTTCCAGTATTAGACTCTTTCTCAAAGCCTTGACACCTTTCAGATATATTCTCAATGTTATATTTCATGCACTAAAAAAAAAAAAAAATTTTAAATGGAATCAGTTAGGAAAGCTGAATGGAATTTTCGTCCTCCTGCCTTCCTTCATTTTATTTTTTTAAAGCGACCTCCCGACAAAAAAATAATATCCCTTTCATTCAGTACGCCCCTATTGTGCCTCAAAAATACAACAAGAATGAAAGAAAAAATGGAGGAGCCAAAGGAGGAAGTCCATTCACTTAAAATAAGTGGCCCTTGTAATGGTGAATGGGAAGGTAGTGGGGGAAGGAAGAAGGGGGATTGGGTGGGGGGGTTGGGTAGAGGAATTCAGTTCGTGTGGTATTTAAATGTCGCAGCAGACAGCAGCTGGTTGTATAAGTTCATACTTGAAATTTTCTTTTTTTGAATTACTCTATGATGTTTCCAAATATATGGTAATAAAGCAGATCCCTTACCATGGCAAGATTTTCGAGTTGTGGTTAAAAAATATAAGAAAATCAGTGTAGTGAAAGACTGGCTTGGAAAGTACTTTGTAACCATTATAAAATGTTTATTCTAAAACATGAAAATATAAAAACACACACGTTTAAAGTTTTCACTTTCTGCTACTCCCGTACATTTGAAAGGTCTCGGTTTTGTCTCACAGAATATCCTTCTTTTCCTGAGCTTTATATAAGCCGTGTTTGCAGATCTCTCTTGGATCAGTCAGACATCAGATCTTTCCCCTTCTTTTTGTCTTGTGTCGCATGGGCCTAACAATAGCCTCTGAGCGATGACTCACTCTCAAAACAAAGACCTTGGTGAACAATTATTGCTTTTGTTTCTCCAGCCTTTCAGTTCCACCCTTGGACAGTTGGTTGATCTCCAAAGGCTTTTAAGAAGTCGTGAGTGGCGGGGTTGGGGTTTGGGGGAGGGGAGTGTGATTTTCATCCCAATGTTATGACTGGTGACTGTCAGTGTGCCATACATAATAAGCCTTTTGATTTTGTTTCATTTCATTTATGAAGAATGAAGTATCCAAACAATGACTCCTAGCATTTTACCTAATGTGAAATTTTTTTCTTCTTTCAGACGAGGCCCGGCAGGCCGGTGACCGAGTACTTGTTCATTGTCAGGCGGGTGTGTCACGCTCACCTACCATCGTCATAGCATACCTGATGAAACACACCCGAATGACAATGGTGGACTCCTACAAATACGTCAAAGCCCGAAGACCCATCATTTCACCAAACCTCAACTTTATGGGGCAGCTGGTTGAATGGGAAACTGCCCTCCAAGCCAATAAAACGGAAGCTGATTGCAAGCCCTGTCATCAGTGTCAGTGGCAACAGCAAGAGGCAAAAAAGGTACCCAATGCTTGCCAGGTATGACAGTTGTCTGTCGCAAACGAAGAACCGCAGCAGCGACAACCGCCTTTAAAAGACTTAAATGCAGCAGCCTTGGAGGAAGAAGAGACAGGCCTGCCATCACCAGGGGTGGAGACATCAACACCACCACCAGTGTGTGCCTGCTTAGGCTTCTGGAGGGACGTCAGTGCATCTCACTACTTAGATAGTAAGTCTCTCAACCAGCCACCATTACACAAAGAACTTCAATCTCATGTTCCTTTCAAGGCACTTTTGAGTGACCTCGAAATAAAACTTAGTGACGAAACATTGAGACAAGTGGATGGAAATAGCAATGTTGAAAAAGATGATGGTCCTAGAAGTGAATGTGGGAAGATGACGGCATTTGTAAGGGAGTCAGAGAGTACATGTATGTTGAAATACCCCCTGAAACGACTTCACTTCATGCAGAGAGATGAAGGAAGGGCAGGAGGAAGGGGTGAAGGCGCTGGAACAGGAGGAGAAGAGAAAGATACTACTGCCAAAAGATTACGCACCGAGGAATTTGGTTCATAACATGTAATTAAAATAATGATATAATCAAAATCAGGGTCCTATACATAGATGTCGAGTCTCGTAATTGATCACAAGTGTGATTAGATGAGCAGTGCTGTGTTTGTGTGCGCGTGTGTTTGATGGGGATGGTCACTAGGGGATGGGATTAGTGTGTTATTATCCTTTTATAATTTGAAAGGAAATATGTTATTAATCAAAGTTATGAATTGTTGCGGACTCTTTAAGCGTTTCAGAGTCCTAGGACTTCCATTATATGTTTTTGATAATTCTTGTTAATAGATTCATCAAGTCGACGAATCAAGAAATATTTTGCATACTGAAGGTTGTGAGAATAAAGTCAGAAACTTCTCTTCCTCTTTTCATCATCAAATATGTACATTATAATTATCATTCATATTTTTGTTCATGTGATAGTACCGGTCAAGAAGATAAATGGAACACATTTGGATAAAAGAATGGTGTCAGTGCATGAAAGTAAGTGTTGAAACTGCAAACTAAAAATGAGTATAATATAAAAGTTCCCCAAAACATGGCAGCTGCTTTCGCTAAGGCAGTTAGTTCTTTTAGGGGCAGTTCTGGTAGCGCAGTATTAGTACAGTTAAATTGTACCTTTGCCTTAACTAGTTCAAGGACTAGTAATTCATATCTTAAATATTTGCTAGTTTCTTAATATCCCATACATATGTATATGTAAGGAGGAAAAAACAACATTGCCTTAACAGGAGCCTTTCATTGTTTCTGAAAAGATATAATGTGATAAATGTCTCCTTATTGTCTGTGTGTAGTGGAATGAGAGGAGGAGATTTTGTGCTTCTTCAGGGCCTTTTCTCGTAAAGCGCATGAGAGATCCTCCTTGGCACCCACTGTTCACATACACACATGCTTGGGTCATGAAGCCAATATTGGATTGCAACCCATCCTTTGGTATCAGTTGAAAAAATCAGAGCAAGATATATCGATGATGAAGACTGATGCCAAAATGTCAGACTGCACAAATTTAGGGACTTGGCAGTCCAATGATGGCTACATACCCAGTTAGTCTCCTAGGTATTAATACAGAAGTAAGAAAGACCATTCCAACACCTCACAATTTTCTTGTATAGTGCCACATTCATTTAATTTTGACAAGTGTAAATGAAACCCCATTAATTTTTGGTTATTTTAGGGTTAGATAGGGAACATTTTTTTAAAATATAAATACTCAGGTACAAAGCTCTATTACTATTCCTATTAAGGAATTGGCATTCATAGAATATCAGGTAATTGAAAGGTCAAATTAGATTTTTAAAGGACCAAAAAAAAAAGAAAAAAAAAAAAAAAAAAATTGAGAAAATTTACATTAAATGTGGCCTACTAAGAATGGCTGGTGGTATCAGTAATGTTTTATATGTCACCACCTTAATGAACTATGAAGTGGGGGTCTTGTACTTACGATGCCTTTACTCATTCAGGGCCAATTGTAAGGGATCTTTCAGGGGTATGCTCACAGCCTCCATCTGGATACTACCAACAGTGTTTTTGTTTGGCATTCGGAGATACAGGCTGAGCATTCCTCTGATTAATAATGTGTGTCATTATAAATGTTGAGAGTTTGTCAGTGGTGAGTGTTTTTTGCGCAGAGCCTTTGGTATTGTTTCTTTTTCAAAACAGCATCTTGATTTGACTTTCAAAACAGTGAAACACTTACGCCTTTCTTTAAAAATTCCCAAGAATGATGTAAAATCTTGAAGTGTTCCATGTTGCTGCTACAAAATCATTTTCAGGTTTCTCCAGCTCTAAAAAAAAAATAAAAAAAAAACTCCTGGTTAAGTGCTGCGTCTTATCCTCATCATTGTCTCAATCAAACATTGAAAAACATCCTCATCTGTGTTATATTGTATAGAAATATTCCCTGTAGTACAAAAAGTTTAAGCAAATTTGAGAATCATTTTGGTCTTTTGTGCCACTAGATTTGCCTTTGGTCCTCTATAATTTGTTATATTTTAGTGATAATTTTGCCAAAAAATATGAAAGCTATGATTTGAAAAATGCTCTAGCAACACGAGTGTCAAGTGATAGAATACAAGTTTGGATATTGCTCTGTCAGCATCCCACCTATTTTACAGTACGGTGTCAAGGGCTTCTTGACCTTTGAGCAAAAGGATGTTGAATCTGCATGTGTGGTAGAACCAGAGTGATTGGAGATTTGTATGAAATCTCATTAAACTGTTTTTAAAATCTGATAACGAAATATCTAGTCTTATAAAATAGGTTTACTTCATTTGTTTAGTTTTAATTTTTTGATTCAGCAGATTGTATTTATTGTACATGGTTTAATGAAAATCATGACTTTGTATTTATTATTCTCTCTTAGAAATATTGACAGGGTTTTATGTATTTACTCTGTCAAAGAAAAAGAACTTTAAAAATAAATTTATGTCCAAAGATACACCTGAATTTAATTTCTATCCTTTTCTGATTTTTATATTAAGAAGTTTTGTAACATTTTGATTCAGTATTTCAGAACATAAAAATCAATCTACCAAGTGAACCTTAATAGGTTTATACAGAAAATTCAAACCAAACTACTAAATGGAAAATAAACAGTTCAATGCCATAAATTGAAATGATAATCCACAATGAACATGAACAGTGGAAAACTGCTATATTACTTTTGTCATAAGAAATTACAATATTTTTCTGATCTTACGATGCAAAAAAAGTTTGTGTGGTAGAAGAGTAGTTACTTAATGACATCACATTTTACTTAGTTGAGAGCAACTTGTTTTTTAATTCTCTGGCTGGCAAGTGAAACATTCTCCTTATGACTAGATCCAGTGAAATATTATTATGTAGAATAAAACTAGACACCAACAGATACTATCTCACTTGAAACATAGACATAAATGTCTATATGATAAAGTTAATAAGAGGGAAATCTCAAATTCCCTAAACATAGTCATTCACATCCTAGTGTGATGGTGAGACTAAGCAGTGTGGGCAGTGTTGGTTTGGCAGGTACTACATACCAAGTATATTCCTGCGTAGTTGTTAAGGCCACTTCCCTGAGATTCAATTTGCTCAGGGAAAGAGGACAAAAATTTTATAATTGAGATAAGAACAAAATAAAATTGACTCGGAAGCTGTTGACGTCATGTTGATACTGGTCCACCTCTCTTGGTAAGACAAGTGAATACTGACTATTACAACTTTGTGTTATGCACCTTCAAAGACAAATTCTCAAGAAAGGATGGTATTACTGACCATGTGGCCTAAAGTAAAATAGAAATGAAAGGGACTAAGAATGAGAGGTCTTGACCTGGATGGTACACATCTCAGTGGTGTGAAGTTGAGACACCAAGAATCGGAGCACAAAGGCAATTGCCTGAAGCACAACCAAACCTTCCAGTAATGAGGGCACTTCTAATAAAGGAAAGCTTCTCTGTGGAGAATGATCTCACTACACAAAAGGAGAAATTCTTATTTTTGCCTCACGAGTGGGCAGAGGAACAGTGAAAAAGCTGTCCAGCTCCATTTGGATTAGATGCAAATTCTTCCTTCTCTCTAGCAAGGGGAGAGAGGGACCGACTATGAGCAAACTAATTGGTTATTCTTAGTTTTATAGTCTCTGACACTGTGGGTTCATCCAAACCTTTTCGAATCAAGGATACATGCATCACATTCCTTTAATTCGAAATGCCCAGAAGTCTGACGACTGAACACCTCTCTTGTTCAATAGATCAGAGGAATGGTCTCCTTCCTTTGCTCTTTCATGACCAGGAAGAGAGTACCGAGGTGAGCCGAACTACCAGTCAGCTCAGAGATTTAGTCGGATTCCTCTCTCCAAAAGTAAGTCTCCCACATGTAAAGACCAAGGGTTTGTATTGTGCATGAACAAATAAATTTTTAAACTAATCTATATTTTTCCTAACATACAAACCTGAGGCCTTTACATAAAGGGCCCACCTCTTGCCACCCCTCATTCTCTTACCTGGGCCAAAAGGTAAACTGCGTAGGATTGAATGTGCACCAACTTGGTGGGCGGTGCTTCCAGCCCTACTATTGGTAGCTATTACCATAACTACTTTGTAAAAGTTTAACGGCCTGATTTCCAGTTCGCTAAAAGTTAATCCCATATGTAAAGACCAAGAGTTTGTATGTTAGGAAAAATACAAATTACTTTCAAAATTTGTCATTTTGGACTCTTAAATGTGTTCACAGCAAAATTCAGCTATAATACTCAGCTGAAGCTGCTTTTTGAATTCCAACTGCACTATTCTTAACCTAACGTGTATTTCAGGAAGTACCGTTATACCTGATGGGAGCAGCATCTTTAAATACTACTATAAATATCCATACTAATTTGTGCTAGTAATTCAAAGATGCACTCCTTGTTATTGTGATGACTTAAGCCATGGGTTCCAAGAGATGTTCTCTATGCCCCTTTTGTACAGTCCAGACTTGAAATGTTGAAAACGTTCGTAGGGTTCACAGATTTTCATACTAACTTTCTGCCCAAAAATTAAGGAAAAATGAGGAACAATCTCATACCTATTAGTCAAACTGTAAAGTCTGAGATTTAATCTTTCATACACACTTGAACTGGAAAGCACAACTTGCATACATAAAAGCCAAACTGAAAATTATTTCACCTGATGAAAAATTAACACATACAAGGTGGGAGGCTAAACAATCTACCCTGATGCTACTACACAGCAACTCCTATCTGAATCTATGAAAACCAAATATAAGGCTTAGTATCAGACTCAGAATTAAAAAGCTTTGATCCAACTGATGTTGGACTCAACCCTCACTGGAATATTCAAATCCTAACCAAAATAAATCTGTACAAGTTTAAAATGGAGAACCTCCCCTCTCTCTTTCTCTATCCTGCTGTCACTTAATATAAAGATTCAGGCTAGTGAGTCCTAACTAAATTTCAATTAGACATATTTTTACAAACAATCACCCACCACAACTTCTAACTAGAGGTAACAGAATTTTCTAGTCACTGACGCTTCTTCCAGCCCTAAAATCTCTTCATCCTTGGATTACACAAAAAAATCCATACCCAAGATTGCATATTTGGACTTTACATAGTACAGTACTGATATTATCTGATCAGAACACTGTAGTGAAGGGGTACTTCCTTGGATTTTATTTGAGGTCTACTTTGGGTTACATAACGTCGCATGAGGCATTATACTTTATTGTGACCTGCCAGTCAGTTTATCCAGTTTTTTAAAATATTCAAGTAATGCTTGCAACTATGTAAACTGATTTATAATATAAGAAGTTCCTCATAAAATCCCCCCAAAAACATTTCACAAAGAACAGCAGTCATTGAAGGGATTGAAAAAATATAGAATTCAGCCTAATGACACTTACCTTAACCCACCATTTGGGGTTCTGATTTGTTGTTTACAAAGTGCACTTTATGTGGAATAATGTGGACATACTAAAGGTTCTTTGCAGTGCCCCTCTGGTCCCCAGCTGCATTGCTTTCTGACCTTTTTTTTTTTTTACTTGTTCTGCTTGGTCTCTTCTCACCTGGATTCATCCAATTTTAATGCTATCTTACTCCAATTTTCAGTTCACGTTCACGACTAAATCTGGGCCTTACAAGTCGAGAAATGTGACTGCAATCTGGTTCAGCAATTTTATGGAGATACAACATTCTCTCTTGACCAATTAACTTCTCAGAATATGTAATGTCCTTCTAACATTATGGATAGGCAGTAGCAGCATCCTGGTAAATATAAGTGCTCTGTAATTGTATTTCATGTATGCTTCTTCATGTACCTTTCCTGTTAAGTGTCCTGTCAGGTCCTTGATGCAATCCAGCCTTTATTATTAAAAATAATTTTCTGACATGATCATCCACACCTCTGTTGAAGAAAAGCTTTTGTTTTATGCATGCCATTACCAACTGATAACTATACAATCTATTACTGTATCTAGAATCTCCTCAGAAACTTACCCCAGTTAGTTCTTGACTAGGAAATCAAAACAGAATGAATATCCAGTGCTTTTGGATTTGGTAAATCCAGCCATCAAAAAACTAACCTTCTGCACTGTCTGAAAAAAGGAGGCACGATAAAAATGCATATGAACAATAATACTATATTTTTTTATAGATATCTATATACATTAACTGAATTCCTCAGCAAAATAACAAATGATTTCTACCAGAACATGTGAAGGT
The DNA here is from genome assembly GCF_040412425.1 of Macrobrachium rosenbergii. Lineage (NCBI taxonomy): Eukaryota > Metazoa > Arthropoda > Malacostraca > Decapoda > Palaemonidae > Macrobrachium > Macrobrachium rosenbergii. Next base: position 13,902,905 of record NC_089777.1, on the reverse strand, counting down.
TACCTTGTATGTAAAAAATATGCATTTCAAATCAGGACAAAAATGAATGTCAAAGTTGATGGGGAAAACACAGTCTCGGGTGAAATTCGAATAATGGACAGCTCTAGTGCAATACCTAATATGTTCTTTGCAATGGAAACCTCTGAAAAACAAATTCCAGTTCATCAATCCATCCAAGGTCACCAAATCATGACACATTTATGCATATGAGAATATGTAATGAGGACCAGGCAGAGAGAGAGAGAGAGAGAGAGAGAGAGAGAGAGAGAGAGAGAGAGAGAGAGAGAGAGAGAGAGAGAGAGATTAATGAGCTCCAAAGATTGAGGTGTTCAGTTGTTAGGCTTCATCATAGTAAGTTCTAAATACCTAGATAACAAATTTATTGTTTTCTAATTTTCAAGCTATGAATGTATAGATTTACATATGCCTAAATTGAACAATTTGTCTGCTCTTTGTAGTGCAGTGATCTAATGGCACCTATAGCCGGATAGCAATACATAATCAACCTGTTAAATGAAAGACGAATATTCTTTTGATAAACTCATAAGAAAGAGCAAAGTCTGATGAAATGTTCGTAAATAGTACCGAAATACTATATTCTATGCTGTTTTATATATACCAAAACATTTAATGAATGATAAAAGGTTGAGATACCAATTATATTTTCCATTCATGTTTTAGATGTGTTCACACCTGACAGCAGATGTCTGTCAAGGTGACAGCCACAGTAGACAATGGTTGAAAATAAAACCTACTGCAAATATAGAACATAAAGGAAAGTCAATCAGGGAACTTGTTAATATGGTACAGACATGAAAAATAATGGTTTCTTTGTAACACCATTCCAATCAAGAGACTTGTCAATAGTGTACAGACATGAAGAGTAACACCATTCATTTTATACATTTTACTAATTTCCATAAATAAACAAAATACAGGCAGTCCCCGGGTTACGATGGGTCCGGCTTACGACGTTCCAAGGTTACGCTTTTCAAATATATTCATCAAAAATTATTTCCCAGTTTACGACGCATGTTCCAGGGTTACAATGCTTACGACGCCGATCCAACGGAAGAAATAAGGTTACAAAAGGCAAAATAGTAAAAATTTGGATTTTTTTTTTGTGAAAAACTCAATAAAAATGCAGTTTACATCACTTTCAATACACCCAAAGCATAAAAAGTAAGGTTTTCTTAGGATTTTTGATGTTTTTTGGCTTACAATGATTTTCAGCTTACTACGCGGCGTAGGAACGGAACCCCCGTTGTACACTGGAGACTGCCTGTAATTTGTACTGCATAAGTAGATTAACCAACAAACCCCTAAAAACCAAGTGGTAATGAAACTCTACATCTCCAACATTTGAATATGGGTAGGGTTTGACAAATACCCCAATACTGTCTAGTCTGTTAGTCGCACTGACTCTGCCAATCATCAACTGTTTTCTGTCATCAGATTCTACAAGTGTACTAGAATTATGAGAGTCAAGTATTTTTTTCCTGTGTTGAAAAATTTCAATAAGCCTAAATTTTTTCATTACTTGCTGTTTTCTGTCTTAAAATTTTCTAAAAAAAAAATGTGATGTTCATTTGATTAAAAAATGTGCCTTGCAAAAATAACTGAATCTTCCTAGGGAGAGTCTGTGGTAAACAGATGAATAACACGAAAGTGTCGACTTACTAGTATGGCCCTTCTAACTGAACTGATGGGCTTTAATAAAGGACTGGTTTGGATATTTTTTTTTATTTCCCTTTTCTTTTATTAAAATATGAAATACAATAAATGTCTTGGAACTTATTTTGAGGGCCTACAAACCTCCACAATCAGGGTAATGTTTTTCTGTGTAACCTTCCCAGCATGTGGGGATAGAGAGATTACTTACATACAAAAAATTGAATGAACTGACAAATCTTCCAAAAACAAAATAATCAAGCTGTACAGTATTCCTGCTGGCAGCACCATTTCTCAGATACCTAGAAATGAATTCATTCAAACTGGATGATAAAACTGGAAATGAACATCAATTCCCAAAACAAAGCCAATAAGAAATCTGTTCTTGCAATCACTAGTGTGGTGCATTTAGTTAGGGTGTATGGTGAAGGACAACTCAAGGTGTAAAACCAATAATGAGTGTGGTGGAAATTGAAAATAAAGCTAAAATGTTCAAGTAAATCTGGTCTATATTGCAAGAGTATCTATCCTTCTGCCCTTCCAGTTCCCAGATTCCTTATATAATCCTCCTGACCTCTTAATCAATAATAAATCTAGCAAAAGATTTCTCTTCTTCAAAAGAGGGAGGTATTCCAGGATTGGCTGATGACCAGCTTTTATCAGGAAGATAACAAAGAATCTACATAAAAACTAGATTCATATAATACCATAGGGCTTCATGTACTTCTCCCTGAAGTTAGGTTCAGTACCCAACAGATGGAAAATAGGAAAGACTTCCACTGCAGCAAACAAACAACACTTTCTCTTAGGAACTGCCATTTTACCTCCAGTACAATTAGCTATCCACAACAAAAGCAGATCTAATGGAATGATAATACATTTGCCAACTGCTTTCATTCAGTGACAAGACACCTAAACAAACATGTACTGTATCTAAACACTTCCCACAGACCCATGTCAACAGGCCATAATTGCAACATTATTATTATTGCCATTAACCTGATGTCACTTGATAAGTCCTTCACAACTTGCAGTAACTGATTGGTTTACTAACATAATGAACAAGATAATTTGGGTGCTATTAAGAAGTATTTTGATAAAAATGGCAGAAATATAACTCAAGACTGCAATATTAACCTTCCTCATATTTTACTCACCAAAACATTCATAAGGGTTCCTTATATCAGTTCGAATCATTCAGTTTGTTAAGACAAAAATATTCATCACAACTGCAACACTTCATGCATAAGGCTCTGGAGAAGACAAAATTTATCTATGTTATACGAGATGGTCTTACCATGAAAATGTAGAGCAAGTTCAGGACTCAAAACTACAGAAAAACGTCATACAGCATATGCAGTACACGATTATCGTGATTAGTAAACAAAGAAACATTATCTTTCGGTACTTTAGTGAATACTGTATATGTAATGAGAGTCATCAAAAAGTCATCTATCATTTGAAAGGTAAAGGCACCTCATCTAATAGTGTAATTAAGTGCAAGGAAGTAGTCATCCAATAGTAGAAATTCACAGTACAGTACAGCTATAGCAAAGATGTGAGTTCAAAAGTAGTGCTATCTAGTGGCTTCAATTTCAAGAGATAGGCAATTCAAGAACTAAATGAATAATGAGAAATTTAAATCCTTCAGGCAGTTAGTTTACACAATGGATGGAAGATTTGGCATATGGAAAATGAATGTTTATGTTCATCAAAATATTAATTGCTACAGCTAAAGAAATACAACTTACCTTAAAAGCAGATTTTCAATAGCAACATAGTATAAACATTCATATAAAGGAAGAAAAAATTGTATGTATACACAATGAACACACCTGGATAAATCATAATAATGCTACAAATATCAGGAACACGTAGCAATTGAAAAAAGTGTTTACAAGCTCCTTGGTCAAAAATATTGCTAGTATAAATATTTTTACGGAAAGAAACCTTGTAATGTTAGTTCTGTTACACCGGTTTCTGGCAATCAGAGTAACAGGTCACAGAGTAACTGTTATCAAGTAAAGACTTCACAATCTCTCACTTGCCAGTATCCATAACAAACCAACCGACATTAAAAAAGAGCAAGCCTGCAGTTATAAAAACTAATACTATCATCTTTATAATATACAACTGACATTTTACAAAATATACATCTACTGACTTCACAAAATATAAATGAAAACTTATTTTGTGGCTCATTATACAATATACCCTGAAACAACATGACTCTAGGACTATGTATAATCCTTTAATAAAAAAACAACATATTCTGAAGTTTAAACACCGTACAGAATGAGTAACTAATCACAGGGCTTGAATTTGAACTGCAAGAAAAGTCCAAAGCAATCTATTAGGAAAAATGCTCACAAGCATTCAATGACTTATTTCTACTTGAATAGCAGCTTTCTGAAAGGGATACAATTCAAGAATATAAAAGCTATTTTATAATTTTCAACATACAATGGACCCCCGTATTCGCAGGGGTTAGGTACCACAGCTACCCCCCCGGAATACCGAAAATCTGCGATATATTGGAACCTCTCTAAAAATGCTTATAACTGTGTATTTTAATAGCTAGAACCCCTGCGATATATTGAAACCCCTCTAAAAATGCTTATAACTACCTATTTTTAAGTTATTTTTGACTAAAATTTTTTATGATAAATAATGTATTTAGTCACAAAAATAACATGAAAATACAGTAATCAGTGAATATTTTTCGACGAAAACATCCACAAATTACTGAATTTCCTGCGATTTATTGAAAAATGTGTCACGGAAAAATCCGCAAAGAACTGATCCTGCGATTGCTGAACTGCGAATAAGTGGGGGTCCACTGTAATTTATAAAATAATTCATGGGAAGTTTGCTGTCAGAGTTAGTTGGTTATAAATGATTTGTTTAACCAGACCTCTGAACCCTTTTAGGGTTCTTCTCGGGCTGGGAGTTTGCTGTCAGAAATAATCTGGAAATTAGTTAACATAAGACTGGCATTTATCAGTATTTACAAATCTACATAAAAATCAATAATTCCGAGGTTAACTGCACATATAGGTGTACTAATCCAATTCACTGAAGTCATTAGTCAAAACTTAAAATCAATTGCAAAGTCAATTAAAATCAATTGCAAAATCAATAACTAAAATAACATAGCATAAAAACAAATTTCCATGCACCCAAGAAAAACTTATAGGCAGCATTTAATTCTTTTGCAAAATAAGTAAACAGTATCCCAAATACAAACTTATGGATTACCCTCTATGGTATCATACCTGAAATCTTAACAAATATTTGAGCTATGGACAGAGTAATTCTCTCTCTAAAAAAAAAAAAATAAATTCTAGCAGAAAACATGAAAGATAGCATAAAAATATAAACAAGTCTGAAAGAAATGTCTGATGCTGACTATCATTAACATGAAATTTCTGTGTGCTTTTCAATCATCAAGATAGTCAACGAATTTGGTTCTCATAAAAATCAATACAAAATGAAAAATGAACATTCCTAATGATACCAAAAATTGCACAAATTTAAAAAAACACTACAGTCAAACATTCTGTAAACTGATGTCTGCAAATTACTTCTGTATCTATACTAATACTGCAAAACAGCAGGAAAGATATTCGGCACAACATTTGAAATATATGTGTACAAGAAATGTACGGACGGACGCAAAAGCAACAAACTTCATCTCAAACAGTTTCAGTTATATGGCTAAAAAGAAACAATGAAATACTGTATGAAAACAAATCATAAAACTACTGAGTGGATATTTTGGTCTTCAGTGAGACAAAAATCAAGGTTATTACCTACAATGAAAATTAGCAGAAAGATAATTACTTCTACTAAAGTCTGATATTTATTCAAATACCAGAAATTACTTCTATTACAATTTAAAATCAGATGCTGTATTACCGTGTTTGCACCGTGATTTAAGAGTACTATTGCACTTCAGAATAAAATTACAATATTGTTAGAACAATAAAGTAGACTGAATATAGTGATGCACTAAAATCAATGTACTCAGATGCAACTATATAACCATGATAAAACCCCACATTGGTGTCACAATGAGAGTTCCTCACGGGGAACAAGACAGATAATTTTATAGATTTGTTGCTTTGATCCAATGGTCCTAGCTCAATTGATTTCTGCGTTTTACTTTTCATACATTCCCTTAGAAGTTCTTCTTATTCATCATTCTTGCCAACCACTTATGGGCTGTGAGATAATCTTTTATTACTATCTGTAAAATGAATGTTCAAAAAAGCACAACAAATACAGTTGCAGTGGTCAAAATGGAAAGTAATTTCTTTACCTTTCCAAAAAGAGTATTCATTAAAATACAGATAATAAATGTATATTGTTTTTGCAACTTGCAAACTATGATAAATTGACTTTCAATTATATACTAGTAAATGACTGATTAACTGTACAGTTTATTGAAATTTACACCAGCGAATGTAAGGAAGAGTGTAAAAGAAAATAATGCATATATTTTCATGATGTTTTCATCTATCCAAACCACACAGCCCTCTCTGGTACTGTACCTACTTTGCCCACTTCAGGGAACTAGTTGAACTATCCCCTAATGCCCTCCAGACAGTATTCAAATGATTTCACCTATAGAAATATTTTTTAATAAATTTCCTCAAGAATTTTCTATCAGTAACATCACACGACATCTTCAGAATCTCAACAACCGAGAATGTTTTGGCATTGCAGGAATTTCAAAGGATTGAGAAAAAATCCTTCAGGCGAGCCCAACGAAAATTTAGAAATATTACTCCCTGGTAATTTTACATTACTTCATTAAAATAATAACCAATGAAAAAGCTATCTTTCATGCAACCCACAAGAATTACTATTCTGTCTGGCAGTTTCCTAAAACTGTACATGAATTAATTTTATCAACTCAAGATTATAAACTAGATGAAATATATCATCCACAATAAAACACGATAGAGCAAACACTATAACGTTCTACATTTTCAAGATGCACCGCTCACAACAAAGGACAGTGCCAATAGTAATCTCTTCATAAAATATCATTGGGAGAACTTTAAAAATAGTTGCTAAATTTGTATTAAAACAACATCAACAATGGTCGTAACTACTTAACAAATGCATTAATATGCAAATAGCATGCACGCAAAATCAGGCAACATAAAATCATACACTATTATACAACCTGAATCATACTGTAAAAAAATGCCTATTTTGGATATGTCAATTTCCTTTATAAATTTGGCTACTAAATATAATACTTCAATGCTGCAGCATAAAAGAAAACATTCAATGGTCCATCTGATTACGAAACCACGTAACAAAATATGAGGGGAGATGGCAAAAGATCTATTTTCACTGTATATGCACTCTTTAGAACAATCTTGAATCATTTTAATCAACATTGCTTTGTATTCTTTTACCCACAGTATGGCCATAAAAATATTTCAATTTCTAGAAAGTTAATCCTAATAACAAATTACAGCACTAGCCTTGAACTATTTGAACTATACGACCTAGTTTACGTTACCGCTTGGCAACAATGATATACAGCAGAGAAAGAATTCGAAGCCTGGTACACTTTTTCCTTGCCTGTTGATAAGCTTACTCCCCCAATAAATAAGGACCTAAAGAAAATGGGTAATTCGTAACAGCTAAATGCAATATTATCAACAGCTTAGATGATTTCCGAGGATACGAATCCTAAAACATTTTCTTCCTTAACCTTTAGTTTCTTTCTGAGGAAAGTACATCATAATAAGTTGCTTTCTTCAGAACATTGTTTTTAAAACAACACAAGTTTTTACACAAATGCCCATTAGCCTGAATTAGCCTTAGTCAATAAGAAACAAAACCAGCTAAACTGGCTTGAATAGTTATAAGAGGAAAGGTTCCTCCTTGCTTGCCAAACCAGTAATCCACTGTTTGCCATCAACCATACTCATTCTTCTGTCCCAACTCCTATCTGGAACAGTGAGGAGAGGGAAGAAAAGCACTGAAGATTATGATTAGTGGATTTGTATAAATATTGGACTTGTTTTAAAAAGTTTCTAATACAAAACCCATTAATCACAATTAGTCTGAATCAAAATTCAGACGCTGGGTAGTAGAGCCAACGTCAGCCTTGGAAATACAAGTAGCTTCAGTGAGGAAGGATGCAATGGAAGACATATCCCAAGACAGTACACATGCCAAGAACCTGGTAAAGTTAAACAGCAGAGAAGAGGATGTTGTTACTCCTGAGAAACACTGAATGATGAACACCCAGGAAACTGTGGAAGCCAACATGAAAGAGAAATCTTCTAGAAACTATATGCCTCTTGAAGCATGACTTGAAGGTCCCCACTCAGCCATGAATTCCTGGGCCAAATGAAGTAGCCACAAAAATACCAACAGTTAGGAGGACAGACTGCTGGAAGAGGTATACAACCCACTAGAGTCAATTCAGGATATGAAAGGAATTGAAAAGCAGTGTGTCAATACCAAAAGAAAATCGGCAAAAAATCACAGGGGACACATAAGTGATGTGACGACATGATGCAACAGAACATGAAAAGGAAAAGCTCATCAAATCCTTAACATAGAAAATGTGAATGTGAAAAACATATAACAAGGTACAAATACTGGCAAAGCGCTTGGTGTAGAACTGGGATGCACTGCAAACATTGATGCAAGTAGAGCTAAACAGAGGAACGAGTATGGGTTGCAAGCTAGGCGTACAAAGTGGAAATTTTATTCTTTTCCTATACGAGTTGGTGTAGCTGCATCCATAACACAGTTATAAGGCTAATCATAATCAATGATTTCCATATACCAAATTTCTACTGTATTTCAAAGCTTGAAAATCTGAGAAAGACTTAAATAATTCTAGGCATTTGAAGAGCAAATTTCTGGGAAAAACTCTTTGGGTGCTCCTATAGCAATGTAATGGATTTTCAAGCCAAAATAGAGAATATCTGATATCAAAAGCCTTGAAAATACAAGATTATTTAAGTTCTAATCATAAATCTAAATACAGTATATGTGTTAATTGGAAGGTTTAGTGTTAGTATAGTCTAAATAATGAAGTCATCACAGTCAAAGGGTGCAACCTTCACTCAGTTTATTGATAACTTTCACTTGTAACAATTCTAGCACAACTAACAATGCATGTGATGTATCTCGAGTCATCCAGTGACAGACATTGAGAGGACTCGTTCCTTAAACTCTGGAAACTTTTCTTAACAGCTTTCTTTAAGCATAATTTTATAAGACTTCTGTACTGTGGTAGTTAGCTCTTATAATTTTCTTTCATGGACTTCAACAGTCTACAGTTCTCAAAACCATTGTATTCTACTAATGTTCTAGAAGAAAACCAGGAAAAAATGCACATTAAAGTACTGAGGTTTCGCAAAACTTCTAGAGCCCAGTCTTACTAATGAGGAATCTTAGTTTTGAATGTACAATAATGGTAAATATACCATTTCACCTTTCACAAGAGTGCACGAGTGGAATAAAAAAATAGTATTTATCTTTTTTGCAGTTTGGCATGTGACCTTTTTTTCTCCCTTTTAAAATATCATGATTATAGGAAATAACTGATTGAATATTTTGAAACATTCTAAGGAAGACGCTATACAAAGTAAAACATGATATACACTTGAACATCAATGGAAAAATTTTTATGGCGACAGCAAAATGGAAGCTAATACTTTCTGTACATTATACCCTGTGCAAAGTGAAAGCAACTCACTTTTTATACAATATTCCACACTCACCTGACTTCTCAGATAGTGTGTACTTACATAAACCTTACAACCAAATAAGATCTACAACCAGATTTTGTAATTCTAAATGAACCGGCCAATTCATGACCATTCTTGTGCCTAAAGCTTTTAATGCCTCCTGTGAACAAGATGTTCTCAAAATATCAGTTCATTTTATCTAAAATTTTCTCTTAATAAAAAATACCAGCTTGCACAAATAACAAGAGCTAAAATTAAAAGATTACATGTAAAACAATAAATTGTGTTTAAAAACTAGTGTCTTGCATACTATACTTTGAGTACACTACTTTTTCTAAGAACAAAAATAAGAAAAAATAAAAAGCTCCAAGATGGTTAGTACCTAACCGTCTTGGGTTATATGTGTTTTACGATTCAGTTTTGGTACTATTACATCATCAGACTTTTCTGACTTGCGTTGAGATCTTGGAACATTGCCTACATTTTCAGTGCAATCACACCATGGAGTCACGTACCGGTCGCACTCCAAAACGACATTCAGGACAGTAACTGGGGCACCCTGAATGGTCACCTGTCAAAAAGAAAAAATATACCTTAGCCTTACAAACTTTCAGAATTCTATGTAAAAAAAACATGGGGATATATACTTCTACTTACACATATATGATACATTCACATATCAGTGGAAAAGAGAAACAGTTACTGAAGAAGGGAAAATCTTGTAGGCAGTGCCCGGTTAACAGCAGGGATTCCATTCCCGGCCGAGTGCCGCTAACTGAAAGTCGGGGATAACAGTGCTGATAAACCGCTTACCGACACCGATAAGCAGTTTACTGGCGCCGAAAATCTGGTTACTGGCTTCGCTAGCCAAGCACTGTAACATGGAAATGCCATTAACCAATGCCGCCGGTAAGCGGGGACTGCCTACCAGAAAGGAATAAAAATTTAAGCCAAAATTAGCAAATTCTAGGATAATACTTGCCAACACAAGTCAGACAAATAGATAGTGATGCTCTTACCTCCCTGAAACTCAGAGTCCATGAATGCACATGCAAACTGCTGCCAATCCATAAACAAAATGGTGTCTCTAAGATTTGTGAGCACTCACAAATGAAAAATAAAAAGAAATGCACGGTTGAAAATAAAGAATAGCTCTCTGAAAATTACAAATCACATAAAAGTAGTTATTCAAATGAGAGGCCAGTTGGCCTTGCAATAAAAACTACCACTTGAGGATACAATGCTAAAAAAGGATGAAAAACTAGAATGAAATCAATATGAAATAAGATGAAAGAATGCAGAAAAATGAGTTGTAAGCTCTTGGCAATACTACAGTGCAAAAACAACCTGTGGAAAACTGTTCACAGTGCTCAAACACGAGAAAGTGAGTGCTCAAACACAAGAAAGTGAGACAGGTAATTAATGGATACCTAAGGTTCTATATACCAAAGGCACAGAGGGCTACCACACAAAAGCCTGCATTGAGTCTGGATATCTGAAGACCACAAATGTGGGCTGTATAAGAGCTATGGGTTTCTGGTGAAACCCAGTACAGTTTACATGAGAGAGAGAGAGAGAGAGAGAGAGAGAGAGAGAGAGAGAGAGAGAGAGAGAGAGAGAGAGAGAGAGAGAGAGAGAGAGAGAGAGAGAGAGATATGAATATTTGTTTTCCTACTGTCGTGATGAAATCACGTCATCTAAAATGCATTTTCTACAGTCCTACCTGACTGATCATCAAGACTGCGCCCCATGGCAGCCTGCTGGATATTCAGGATAACTTTCCTCGTTCGTAAAATGACAAGGGGCAGAACACTGGACTTGGTCCTTGTGTCACCTGCTTTAATGCTATTTGTCAAAGGGGCCAAATAAGTGGAGTTATCATAACCACTCAATTTCACAATCTCAATGCAACTTACCTTTCTGGAGGTAAGTGTAATGCAACTAATACCTGCACTGTTATTCAATTTAATTTACTATTTAGCTGTTGTGAATACCCACTTCTCTCCCTATTCCCTCCTGGTACCTGGAAGTTGATGGCATAAAGACAATTCTAAGGTATTGCCTTTTCTCACAATATTTATATGGTTTCAAAGTCAGAATGTTTAAAAAATACCCATAGCTATATCCACTGTCAACGACATTTCAGCATCTTTTTTCCAGGATGCAATTCCATTATCTGGAGGAATCCTACATGCAAAGGAACATTGCTATTGTACTTGATTAATATTTATCCTGTAAAATCCAATTGGATATACTTTTAACGCTTTGTGTCTCAAGGGATGCTACAGAGGTCTAACAGACAGATAAGTTTCATGTCTTTCTCCTTATCTGACTAGATCAGATACTCAAAATTTTACAAGTAAAGGGAACAAGTACAATCGGGACCATGTTTTCGAAGGCAAACTAATTCTTCAACAAAATAATCTTGTGCTGCATGATGTGAAAATTATAGCATGAAGGCTGAAGGTATGTTTCAGAGGACATCAACGACTGTCTAAGGTGAGTTTCATTACATGAGTTGCAGGCAGCAGTACACCCTTGAGGATGACTGCTCTGTGAAGAAGTTATGTCTCTATCTCTTCAACAGGCATTACAACTGCTGATGGGCTGTGCGCTCCTGCCTTTTCACCAACCAAGCAACAAGCTTTATTCTGTATTGAACAGTATGCAAAAACCCTGAATTCCTATGGCAATGTAATTTGTCATCACTACTTTAATACTGCAAAACCCTTTAAATTCCTAAATGTTCATCCTACCTTTCTCTTATGTTTAAGAAAAAACAAGCCTGGATGCTATCTAAGATCTATTTAGCATGAAAAAAACAGCATTGCCTTACTTCCTTTATGCTCTGAACATGATATCGAGTTGTTGACAGGCCTGTTTCTCTATCACGTCTTCTGGTGACTTCCTGCTGATTGTAACATTTTATCATGTCACGTCTTCTTACACGCCTGTCATGGATATGTCTGAATTGGGAAGAATTAAGAGCTGGTCATGAATATGTCTAGAATTATCAGATACACAAAAATAATTTTATGAGAAAAAATATCCCTAATTAAAATATAAATTTTAAAAATAAAATTCAATATTTACATACTTCTATCTTTATTATGATAGCTGAATTCCCTGTGCAAGTGGGAGGATGACACTGTGAAACAGCATAAAAAATCAAGTTCATCTTGATCTTGAAAAGAACAATCTTTACTTTTGCACCGGATACAAGTACCATGTCCATTTATACACTTAAAGAATAAAGCCAGGCATTACATTCTCTTATCTTAACAAAACCTCTAAGACTTAACACTAACTTCCTAGGAAGATACGTTAAATAGCGAACACATCCAAAGAAATCCAAACAAAGCCAGAAAATGATCCTGTTTGCAGCAAAAGCCTTTGTTTACACAGCTCTCTCTACTACTCCACCCTCACTTGATGGCAGGAGACAAACTAAAAACAATAGATGTTCAAACCAGCAGTTCACCAAGAAGGGATGGGTGTATGGAAGGTATAAAATGTACGATCCTATTAATTAGTTCATTTTTCATGCTGTTTTACACACTGTTGTCCTCCTGCTGGCATGGGGAATTCAGCTATCATAATAGAGAGGTAAGGTTCACTTTAAAAGTTTTCAACTGCATTTTTACTAGAAATCTATGTGAGCATCAAAACTGTGAAGTCAAGCAAGTCTTTAGCCTTGAAAACTGGAAAAGATTAATTTAACATCATTAGACTAAGGAAAAAAAGAATCAGTTCACACATAAATCGTATATCCTACACAACTTCAACACAGTTCACAGGAAAATTTAAGAAAATATAATAATCATACTACCAGAACTTTTCCTGTGAGGTCTAAAAAAATTAGAAAACTATGTTGCAATTAATCAAGTGGCAAAAAATATTGTCTAACTAGTGAAATTGTATACAAATAAATAACGAGGCAAAATTGGTCATAAATGAAAATAAATTTACATGCAAAACACGATAAACAGTAATTACATAGAGACAACTTACTTAAACGTGTCCTTATTGCCGGTTGTAAGATTTCCAGGCCGATGCACTGGTAAATTTGCTTCTTTTAATCTAGCAAAGAATTCGTCGTCTTCAAGTCCCCAGCCCCAGTATTTATTGCTGAGGCCATCGACCAAACGAAAATCTTCCCTGAAAAGATTACAGTACAAAGTGAGAATAAAGCACATTTAAAGATAAAACTGCTTTACTGAGTATTTCAGAGCAGATGCCTCTCCAACAAATAAGAACTATTAAGTCAAGGCACGGTATGACAAAATAAATATAATTGGTATGAAAAAAGTAATAACTGTATACCAGTTACTATATCGTTACAATCAACCTACCATCCCTTAGAAATAACCATCAAAATAAAATGTAATGTGTCCCCACTCATCTATTTTTCTATGCATAACAGAAAATCTACAGACAACATTTCTCATTTAACTAATCACAAAATCTTAAAAAAGTAAATACAGAGCAACACCAAGTATTTCACATAAGCACAGTGCAACTGCACAATTACTTATAAACTGCCATCACACTGGATGAGATGGGTACACTAGCACCAAAACAGTTGCTAAACTCCTGAGCAGAACAAATGCATACACTAAAACCAAAGGAATGAGAAAATAAGGATTTGCAGCCAGATCCAGAACCTTAGCCCAAAAGCAACCACTCCACAAAATTTTTTCTAAAAACACTGAGCATTTTACATCTGGAAAAATGCAAAATTTCTAGTGGAAAGATGGATTTTGATGAAATCTGGTGGAACATTCATTTGGTGTGGTTATCGTCATTACTCACAAACAGTTGATCATCTGGAGGGGTTACCCTTGAAAAGTATCACAGTCTCATCAAAATCTGTTTGTCAATCTTCACATAATCCTGCTAACACAGACATTAAAATAAGCCGAAGAATCCCAACCCAGTAAATGTTTTACCCAGTTTCAACGAGACTCATGCAACAGTTTTCACATTAGTAAAAACCAAAATAAACTCCCTTGGAGGTAAAATTTACAAAAAAAGAGTACCACTCCTGTATATAAAAGAACTGATAAAACAATATGCACCACATGGCAATTAGTGACACTACTCCCAAATTTCTCCAAGATCTTATTGTAAATTATGAAAGACAATCTATAACCATGCATATCAAGTGCAACTGAAAACTGCTCATCTCTGCTAAAAGTTATACAACCCACCCCCAAAAGGTTCTGCCTTTCAAAAACTTACATTCCTGTCTTTCCATACCCTAATCACATGTTGCCAGTCACTAGGCCCACCTTTATAAAAAAAAAATTCCATAAAAATCTACAAACAACTCTCAAGTACTCCCATAAATATACAAACACACCAAACCAAAAACATACTCTAAGTTCCTACGTCACCTCTAACCTGTTAAGTATGCCCTTGATTTCATTTTGCACACTTGCATCATTCATAAATTATGCAGACAAAATATAAAGTCTATGTCCCATACATTGTAAAAGTTATGACCAAGGTTAAATTCCTATCTGACCCTTAAACCATCTGCTATGTCAAAAGTTATATTCCTGTCACCAGGAAATTTAACTAGTTCTTATCAGTCATGAAGCCTGACTTTGGTTAAATTTTGTTTGAAAACCCACCTAGCTTTCAGTGCAATCCTGTCAGCAAGCTGACTGATGAACAGGCATAATCTCCTTGGAAGAGGTGAAAATAGTAGTACGAGACTTTCTAAGTAACTTCGGAAAAAGAACATCAATAACTCAGATACTCATGATCAGGCAAATAACTGAATATATTGGGACTATAGCAAAGACTTACAGCCTCTCTTTTTAAGACTTAAAACAGGTCTATAATGGTCACAACAGACCCTCCTTGCAGAACACAATACTTCAAATCCTGTTACAATGTGCTAGAAGAAAAACAAGACTTGAGCTTAAATTGGAAAAAAGGGAAAGAGTTCTATGACTACGACATGAATGCCTATAGTCCCAAATGATGTGCATATGATCTTAAAGAAAAATTTATTAAGAATTACAACAGCAGGTGATCTTCAACTTAAGCCACACACCAAAAAGAAATGAGGCAATTTTTAATTCAGTTATCAAACCTTAGCTATTTTATCAGGCAACTTCCTCATGCACTACTGGTGACCACATAAAGGGTGGTCCATCACTACCATCACTAGCAACTTTATGTTAGATTTTCCATTTATGGCATTAGACACACTATCTTTTTTCTTATGTTATCTGCCCGAATTTCTTCCTGCTCCAGGTAACATTATATAGTATGCCCTTTCTTCTTAAGACATGTAAAGACTTTCTCAACCCTTGAGACCTCATATTATTTTTTAACATCTTGCCAACACAACTCCAAGATAACTTTCTCATATTATTTAAGTCATAAAAAATATTTTTAGCACACCACCAAGCTAAAAATCTTAAGACTCCCACTGAGCTGGCCTCCTTGTCTGTAATATGATCTTCCAGTGGAGTATTGTAAGAAATCCTGAACAAGTCTTATCCCCTCAAAATAATGTCTTTCAATGTGTATCAATTACTTTCTAATAATAACAAAAGTTAATGAAAGGAAGCCTTCCATCATCATCTAATAAATAAAAACCTTTTTTAATTTGCAAACTTCACCTTTTAACTAGTAGAACACCGCCAATGAATGTTGGATAATGATATCTTGGATGGAGATGAGGAGCAGCCACGTGGAATGGCCCATCATGTGGAAATTCATAAATGAGAGCATGATTCATTGGCAAAAGATCCACATCATGCATTGCAATATAATCACAGTCTACAGCTGACTCTAGGAAACCGACATTCAAAAGTGACGCACGATTGAAACGGAGATTGTCAACCTGTAACAAAAATGCAAAAAATGAATACTTTTTATATATCAGTAACAAATTTATTTTCTAAACTTTTTAATACAAACTTCTTAGTTTAATTACACTACACTGAATAGCTCCATGCAGCATCAGCTATGAAAATGGGATAGTAAACAGGTGAAAGTTTGTCTGTCAGGTCAGTATTCCTCAAAAGTGGTAACTCTCTTCAAAACATGACAAATATCATTGTCGCTTCAGTGAACTGAAGAACAGGCATAAAGATTTAATCAGCTAGGCTAGATGGGAGGAACTCCTAGTTATATATCTGGGTCTAAATCTTATGAGTACCACATGGGTTGACTTTTATACCTCAAATAACTCAGCATGTGTCACCTAGTTTCTTTAAATTGCTCATATTCAAAGTATGAACTTGATACACAGTACATGAGAAAGTTTATATCCCTTAATAGAATGTAATTAATATAACTGTGTTAATCAATATATATGGTGCATTATATACCTACTAAAGGTTTCAACCAATGGTTTACAATAGCCTAAACCACAGTAGCTTACATATACAAACACAGTACTGTGAAGTTACAAAAGAAGGGAAAATAGGTGGGAACTTAGGGTTTTATATCCATAAATTACTGTAAAGTCTATTGTTTATAAGCATCTCCCATGTACATGGTGCTTTGTAGTGACAAGGTAGGGGAAGTAAGGCTATGAAGTTAATATTTTACACCCAAAGTGTTTTTTCACCACATCTGGATATTTCCATTATCCAGAAGGGCCTTGGATGTATTATTCAGGATAAACAGAGGATTACTGTTCAGTTAATGAGTAAACATTTAACAAAGGTATAGATGGCATCTCCAAGATGCCAGCATGAATCTAATTTGCACATTTCTAATTATTATCATTATATTATTAAGACACTTTAACCAGACCACTGAGCTGACTATCGGCTCTCATAAGGCTGGCCTGAAGGATTAGGATGAAATACCAGGTCTAAGCCATAGGCCTAGAACTGGGACCAAACAGGTCATTCACATGATGATGAATGACTGAAACTGAAATTTAAAAGAAAAAACTGTATAATGAACTTGCTTTTACAATGAACATGTGCACAATAAATACATCTGATCGTTTCCATACATACAAAAAAATTAAAAATAGAATAAAATTTCAAAAAAAAAATTACAAATTAAAATTCAGAATAAATTACATAACATTTTAATTCTTTTATTCATTAAACAAAGCTTCAAATCTTATAATGAGCAAATAACGATAAGAACGAGAGGGTAAGTGTAATGGACACTGCCAGATAGATACACGGATAGACACAAACAAACAAGAGAAAAACTATAGTTCCAAGATTTTGTCAGCAGGGGGCTAATTATCAGGAACAGGAAAAGTAAAGTGTCATTAATACATTCCATTACAACTAGTGAAAAACAACTATAAAAAATACAATATTATAGTTACCTGATTGATAACATATATATGATGATTTTTTTTCTGAGAGTTCAAAAATGCATGAATATGAGGAGCAAATTCCATGAGCTCCTCAAATCTATCCCTGAAATATAGGAGAAAATATATAAGGAAACATGGAATGAATATCTTTGAAAACACAGTCAATATACACAACAAGTGGGCAGTCCCAGTTATGGGCGGGGGTTCCGTTTCTGACAGCTTGATGTAATAAAAAATCGGCAATAACCGGAAATCAACGAATATTGATGCCAATAAGCGACAACTCTACCGACTCGCCTAACGGAGAACTTGGTTATTGGTGCCGATAAGTAGATATCAGTACATATTGGCGCCGAAAATCCAATTATCGTTGCTGAAAAAAAGTTATTGTTGTTGCTAGACGAGTGCCGTAAAACCAGATTGCTGATAACTGGAAAGGCTTTTACCACAGACCTGCCAAAGTCCAAGCCTGCAAGCATAGACATTGATTCTGATCGGTTTTCTTCTCCTTCTACGATTGTGAGACTGCCGTAAATTGTTTAACTGCTTTGATAAATGTGCTACCACTCTATTCCTACTCTTTCACTCATTTTTTTCCCCTCTTTCTAAGACTAATGTTCAGATAATCCATGTTGCATGCTAAGGTAAGCTAGAGAACAACAGATGCAAGCAGACTCCGAATTTCCTTGAAAATTTGTTTTCTTTATACAAAAATATGACACACAATATACTCCTTCCCTCCTTAACCCTCAAAAGCCAGGCTAAGTATACATCAACAAAACTCTTAGACCAGGCAAACTTGAGGTCGGCCAGTTTAAAAAAACACATCAATAGAAAGAGAAGACATAAAAATGCACATGTATACAGAAAATTCTAAAAAATTTTCTGCACCTACCACAGGAAGTTGAAAGTGGATATTTCTAACCCTGCTCATGGATTCTGCTGAGACACTCACAAAAATGCTAGCTAAACACTGTAAAATCACAATTACAGCTAACTTTATATTGTAGCATATGAAATAAAAATAGCAACATTCAGTGAGTACATTTATGGACAAATGTATCCAAGATGTACTAGGGACAGAAGATGTATTTCATTTCCTTAAGAAATCTTATGGGTGACCATTATTCCATTACCTCACTGTGCTGAGATCTCAGTGTTGTCTTAAGAGTTACCATATTTTACAAGCAATATGAATGTTTTCCCACAAATTTCATTCGAAGTTCATGGTGAGAAATAATTCTCATGTGATGATTGCTGGACCAACACCATTTTCTAATACTGCACCTTGTGATCATTACTGGACCCAAGGGGTTAAAATAAAAAATATGAATGCAGCATCTTCTAATTAAACCTTTGTAATGTAGATATAAAAAACTACATTTGTATCTTTTGCACTTGGATAACAATGAGCTAGTCCAAATTCACTCATTCTCACAGATGAAATGAAACATCCACTAATGTTGCAATGAATTACTTTAAAGTGTAGAGTGTTTTGGAATACGACTGCCTGACAGATGACATGAATGTCACCGCAAAAACCTGAATGCCTGGAATATATATGATATAATTATCAATTCTCCTACTACATGTTGTTCATTCTTGACAAATGACCAAATATCTCTGTTCCAAGAGCTAATGCAATGGTAAAATCAGTGGACTTCTTGATGTCAGTACCAAATTCATTTTTATTTATAACAAAGGTCATTTTCTCAGTTTATCATTACCACTATGGCTGTTTAAGCTTATCATCCTTGCTACAAACAGTGCAGCGTAATAGTCCTTTGTGAAATTCTGCCACTCATCTCTTTCCTGGGCTTTCAATTCAACACTCTGTTACTCTCATCTCCAACATCCTGCCTTGTAGCTCTCATCCAAGTAAATCAAGTTCAACAATATGCATAATTCATTGCTACATATCAACATTTGTTTCAAATTCGTACCAATGCAGAAGTTTCTGTGACTGAATATAACTTAGACAGGTGAAGCCAAGTCCATAAATTTAATTACAGCAGGCCTTCTCCCCATAAAAGGGTACAGTTTTATAAGGTTAGTTAGTTAGTTATAAATGATCTGTTTAACCAGACCTCTGAACCCTTTTAGGGTTCTTCTCGGCTGGAAAAAAAAGAGGGGGGGAAAAAAGGGGGGAAATTATATTTTATTTATTAATTTAATTTTAAGAAGAGAATGATATTATTAATTGAAAAGTTATTACCTTCAGCTAGAATACCCTTTATTGATTTATTTTGTAAATAAGTATTTCTTTCATGCTGCCATCTGGGACAGTCAATCAAGATATGTTTGATTGTTATTGGGATGTTACATTTTTCACAAGTTATTGGATTTGTGTGCGGAGTTGACATCAGATGACCATGTGAGTCTGGGATGTCCTATTCTGAGTCTTGTTAAAATTACTTCATTAATTCTTTGTTTTTGGGTAGAAGAATGCCACTTTTTAACTTCATTCTTAATTTGTCTTAGTTTGTTTTGAATGGGTATATTTGTCCAATCATTTTGCCAGTCGCTATAAATTAAAGGTTTAACTGATGCTAGCAGTGAAACGCCATTGCATTTCACAATGGGTATGTTTCACACTTGATTTCCCAATACCAAACTTTTATTTATCTTCAACTGTCACCATTAACAAATAAAGTCCCTAATAATTTTACTTATAAAAAATCTTTTTTACTACAAACCCAGGATTTACATTAGCCCAATTCGCAGGTCTTTACAAATCCCAGTAATATCCTTCCCAAATAAAAAGATCATCTCCTGGCTGACTGTTATCACTGCACAAACAAGCCTTGGTACCTTAGGTTTCAGCTGGGGAAGAACCTCACTTCTCATGTAATCTTATTATGGCTGCTGAAAGATTAGCAGGATTTGGTGGTGAGAACATAACTGTAAATGAAGGTTTTATTGTAAATGAAGGTTTTTATTAAAAGAGTAAATTTTGATCTATAGAAAAAGTAAAATTTTTCAACTTACAACCCCATCAATTACTTTAGTCTGAATCATAAGTTAAGGGGAAAGATTTTGCAGCTGCAGAAACTTCAGAATTAGCTTATGAGAAAGAATGGTCCGAGACTGTATGGGAGTGTGAATAACAAGAAAACGCAATGTATGATAATGAGGTACAGTAACAAGGACATAGTAGAGGACATTACACACCAATGCAGTGGTTACTAATAATTCCTGATTGTTCATCAGTTGCAAGACTTCAGCTGCAAAAGAGATAACATGACTTGACAAAAAGCCAAGAGTCCAACTACCTGAAGCTGAAGTAGGTCATTGGTATTACAGTGTTGAAGGATCAAAAAAGGATGAGTCTACAGTAAGTGTGTGCCATCTCCCTTGGATGTAGTATCACTTCTGGAAGTCATAACCACTGACATTTGAGCATGTCCACCCAAAGATAAGACACAATGATCGCCCTAGGAAAGTAAAGGAAAAGAGCATATGAGCATTAAACTGCGTAAGATACTACCAACTGCTACTATTTTCTAACCTACCATCAGACCTGAAAAAGGTAATGAAGTCAATAATGTACATGGTTTGGTTTCTACGGGCATCCTGTAGAAAGGGCAAACTGTACCTGCAACCAATTATTCTCGTCTTAGAAGTGTTCATGGAAGGAGGAAAAGACACACCCAGGAACAATCTACAATCCAGGGAACCTAAAATCTGTCTGACATGATGGTAACTGGATGGTCTCTGCTACTATTCATAAACTGAAACAAGAGTATTTAGTAATGGTCCTGACATTTTTCAGGCTGCGAGTAACAACAGTAGGTCTGTTCAGCCCAGGATTCTGAAATGCATCAAGGCATCAAGCTGGGTTATTAAAGCTATAACCAATTTTGTTTCTGGAACAGCTTCAGTAGAGACTGTATTCGTTCTTTGAAGTTGATGTGAAACATGGGTTTGTATATGTTTTGCCTTCTGTACCTGTGAACACTAGGCAACTATCCAGATATATACTTAAATAGAATCAGTATCTGTCAAACTTAGGTAAATATTCCAGATACATACCTAAATGGAATCAGAAGAGCCATTTTGTGCTTATCAGATGGGAAAGGACCTGAATTACCAGACGCAGAGTGATCACTGTAAGAGTGGTCCCCAAGGGCAGAACGTTCATTATTGCAGTCACACGGAGCTGGTTACAAAGAGCAGATGGTGAGTAAAAGAAAATCATATCTTATCATCACAACCACCACATTCAAAACAGGTAAGTAAAATAATTCAATCTGGGTAATAGCAAATTACATTACTTCAAAGAACGACTGACAAAAAACTAAAAAAGAAATACCAGAAATAAGAAATCAAATGTCATAAAAACCTCACAGCTTTAACCTGAAAGAGCTTAATATAAAAGACTAGAGAAATACAACTAAAATGCTGAGATAAATAGCTAACGAAATTGCAATCAACTACTTTATTTGACATATAAATAGACAGAAAAACAACAAAGGATGTTCTTAGTTCATTACTAAAAGAAATGTGTACAAAATAGTGGAAATGCAAAGCTTCCTGGAAAAAAGTCACCTGGACAACGGATGAAAAGTAAAATACAGAATGCAATACAGACAGGGCCAAAGGGTTGCTCCAAAAATCTGAATACCACCTAAAGTATGGCGCGTAAGTCACACAGTAAAAGGTTCCCCCAACACGTGTTTCTGGTATCACACCAGCCACATTTTCAAGCTGCATACTGTCGTCAGCTTAGCCTTATGGGCATTTTGCTTTGATGGTAAGGTCAGCTATACCAACAGAAACATAAATGAAAATGCTATACACATAAGCTTAAATTCATAATAAAATAAACTATAATTTATTGTTCTTAAAATACCATGAAGCTAAAACAATATAAGAAGGGATTTCAGTATTCTGCCCACAAAACAGGTTGAAGACAGTACACTAAATAACACTAAATTGTAAAACTGCAAAAAATGAGTTATCTAAAGTTATATAGATTATCATAAAGAATGCAGCAAGGAATGCAAAACGATAAGAACCTGGGTGGCAGCACCCAGTTAAATACATCTTACATATTACATACTGACAAAATTATATGCATGGAATCTTACCAGTGGCTGGAGAAGGAAAACTAACAGTGAAGAAAAACACCAAGCAGATGACAAGACCCCAAAGCAATGGCGCTGATTTTCTCATCCGGAGCATTGCACTCAGTGCTGATGTCATTTTCGAAAAGATGGAAGGCTGAAAAATATTCAGTTTAAAATTATCTCACAGATCCTTCTAAAAAAGTAACTGACATTACAAAATTCCTATAGATGCTCTTAAAGATATACAAAATGTATACACATTCATATTCTTTGAAACTAACATTGAAAACTTACAATTACAGTGCTCATAGCACTTGAATTGTCTAAACTACTACAGTATTTTAATAACCTTACACCTGTGATCTACACTGGCAAGCAAGAGGGGTTTTTATACTTAATGTTCCACCTTGGAAATGTGAATTTCACAAACCGATTACTGCTATAAGGTCCCTTACTAGATCTCCTTCAGACTCAGCCTCTATACTAAAGGGAGTCTCACTGAAAAATTTCAGTGGGTTCAGGTCAGCCAACCCAAAGTCCTAAGCCTTTATTCTGGATACAATAAGATGCTACTGCATTACTTCAGTCAGTAGTCTTGAATACTGTAGAGAAAACTGTTACTTTTTTCATGATGTTCCAGCTTTCCACAATCAACTCTACTTATCTCTATAAACCTGTTTTAACAAAATAGACTGATCTTAACTGCCTAACTAATTTTACCTATAACCAAGTGTTTTACCCTATATCTACTGTACACTTGACATTCAATTAAAAACATGTATCAAAGTTACACTGCAAATTTGGCTTCTTGCAATCGTTTTCCTTTCTTCTCAATCCTGTTTCTATCAATTGAAATTTTTTTCTATATTAAAAATCCTAGAAAAATGTGTCCAGATCTTCATGCAATCCTGAGCTTTGAGGAGTTACTTTATTTTCTCACTGCTTTGCAGAACCTCAGCACCTAATTTTGTTGACTGCCAATTTCAAAGTTCTTTAAAAATGGAGAAAATATCCAGAGTCAATACCTACTTTAAATCTAGGCCTCTTTCATCCTGTATACACAGCCTGTCAATTCCTAGTACAAACAGAAATGGGCAAGTGCCAATACTTGATGTATACCAACTCTAACTTCAAACTTTTCTGTCTTGCCACAGGCTGTTATTACTGCTGATGTTCAACCAACCTACTAAACTTTTCTTGTACTTTCCTCTTTCTTAAATACCAAAACACTATCTCCCTTGGTATTCAATCGAATGTCTTCTCTAGATCTATAAATGCTCAGTAGAGCTTTGTTTACCTTCCAGTCTTGTTTTTCTATAACTATCTTATTGCAAGGACAGCATCAGCTGTACCTCTCCCTCTAATGAAACCATACTGCTGTTCACCCATCTTCACAAATTCTCTTACTTTCTCAACCTGTATCTTTTCTAAAATCTGCAACAAATGTTCAACGACTCTGATTCTTCTAAAATTATGTCACTGTCTGTCTGTAACCATAACAGCTGTAGTGTTCTTACTGACTGTGATCCAGTCTCCCATGGGTGTTTAGTCTTCATCGTTGACATGTGATAAAACTGTCAGGCAAATGAATGCTCACAATTATGGAAATTATCAGAGCCTGAGGGCAGTCTCTTGGTTTCCAGCATAACCTCAGCCTTGAGTAGAGTCAGTTTCAGTCTTTAGTAGTTTTCTTAGTCTCGTACTTGACCCAAGTCTTGTTCTCAAACCGTCTTCAAGTCTCAGGCAATATCACTTTTCAGTCTTTACCAAGTCCTTTTCTTACTTTTCAGCTATTCATCCACCCATCTTCAACATGTCTGCCATCTCTGTGGTTTTTACAGAGTCCCAATCCTACTTAGTAGGCATACTGTGCGACCAATCACACTTGCAAACCTGCCCAATGATACCTCTGGTTTAGAGAACCTTGGAAAACCCAAGGCCAGAGTGCAGAAAATGAGTTTCAAAAGCTGTCACAATCTTCCACAGTTGACTTTCTGCAGTGTAACCCCATTGATGATGTTGTAACAACTTTCCATTGTCTGTGTATCATCACCTTAACCCTATTTGCTTTGATGGCTCTGGGTCACAGGAATCACGGAACAATGATTCAGATCTACTCGAGTCAACTCAGTCAAAGGTGCTTCCAGACCAAAAAGACAATGAGTGGAAGTATTCAACCCCAGAATCTGGAGGAGAGTGATATAAAGTGATTTGCAGACATTGTTTTCTTCCCATTTATATCGGAGTCTCACTTTGAATGCACTCCATGCTTTTCAAGACCAAGACAAGTGTCTTCCACGGAGCAATCTCTAATCCTGCAGAATGAGCAATAGGATGTGAATCTTTTTCACAGGAGGATGCAATTTTGCAACAGTGTCTCTTCAATAGCAAGGCATGGGCAAATCACAGCATTGTCTCAAGGAATTTTTCCGCTGCAGACTCTCTGAAAGTTAAGCAGTGGGAGGTCTTGGCTAGCTCATATGCACAGAGCTGATAATTTTCAAGTGGTAATTCAACATCAAGCTCTTTCACAACTATAAGTCTTATTGCATATGGAAAATGAGGTCTTGTTGTAAGACTTATGACGTCACTCATGTAATTACTAAAACTACATGAACAGAAGTATTAACACACATAAAGAGACATTAAGACAGTAGAACAATAAGAAAACTGTTAAAACTAAGAGCAACAGGTAACTATTGCTCATTAATGTACCTAGCCAGGTGTAATACAAACTGGAACAGTTTAAAACATTCCCACAAAAGTTACAGGTCTTCATATGAACAGTGGCTATTACTTTCATTTAAGGTAATTAAATTCTGAAATGGAACGGTGTCAGTACTTCTTACTTGGTTAAAGTGTTAACTGTGTTTAACATGTAGGGCTCACCTGGGGTATATTCTTACTAGAATTAGATAAGGAAGGTAGAAGTTTACTTGATTTGGCCTTAGGGAATGATGAGCCATGGCGAACACACTTCCTTACATGCGATTCATCCTGCCTGTAATATAAAAAAAAAAAATTAGCATAGGAAAATGAACGGCATACAGTTTACAAAAGTATTACAGTACTGCACAATTATAGTATATCTGTTGTTGAGTATATTATTTTGATTTACAAAGCGCACGATGTTCCTGCACTTTTTCGCGAAGATAGGTTCCAGAGCCCACCGCCAAAATGCAAAATCCCCTCTAAAAATGCTTATAGCTGCCAAATACCCTGTGCCCCTTAAACTAAAATGCTTATATCTTTCTATTTTATAAGTTCACTGCCTAATTTAGTAGTTCAAACAAAACTATACCTTAAACTATCATACTTCAAACAAAAATACACCCCAAACTATCATCCAAAAACACCCTATGTCATCTTAGATTAGTACCCTTTTACAAATGTTACACTTATGTATATAGTATATGCCCCCTAAAATGCTTATAACAATGATTTATTAATTTTAAAATATTCATATTCATAAACACTTCAAAATATATCTATACAATGTTTAATACAAATTAAATAAATCTTTAATACCAACTAAATGAACCTCTTACAAAACGTTTGACAACTAATCAAGTTACCCCTATATACATAAGTATAGCAGTTTTCTCGTGCTCATGACTAAATAAAGATTTTTATGATAAAATTAATTTACAGCGTACTTACAATGTAGTAATGTTACCTACAAAGTCCCACCCGGCGGAAAAGTGAATAATGTGCTCCGCAAAAATCCGCAACAAAATGAAGAGCGAAAAAGTGGGGTAGCACTGTATATTTCCCTCAAACATGTCTAAATTTATACATTCATAATTAACATAACCTATAATCTACAGTTATTCTTGATTAAGTAACCTGTGACTTTCACCATGAAGAGATGTAAATCAGCTATCCAGTTCAAAATTAACGCTAAATTAATTGAATACGCGGTATACCTGAAGAGACACCATGGATACAAAAATATTTTACTAAGATGTAACTCATTGAACAAACTAATTAAAAAACATTAACAGAACATAATATTAGCTAAGTACGCAGAACATAGATACTTTCTGACAACTGGACTGAATTCACAACAACTAGATTATGACAAACAGAAGCATGACCTATGTTACAACACCCTGAGCATAGGAAGGTGAAATTAGATTTGAAATGTTTTAAGATAATTAGTGTGACAATTCCACTTTCAATATGGATGACAAATAACAGCTTCACAAATTAAAGAAGTCAGTTTCCAAAGAACCTTCACCTTCCATAATCTCAGCTGGTGTTAGGATTGTAAGACTATTTTCCATAATATTAGCTGGTGACTGTATGAAAAATTCTTCCCCACCAAGAACATGTCGCGTGCTGTGAATTTTTCCAGCTACTTATCTTAAGGTCTGTCTATTTTTAAACATTAATGGTGGACAAAACCACACATATCTGGGGACCACACTAGGAAGCTGAGGATTTTGGGTCTATAAAAAAGTGAAAACTGCAGATGACAAAGGTATGCCGATGTCACTTAACACATATAATGGCGTATGAATGTAAATTATAGTCTTTTGATAGCTTTACGTGTAATTTTCATGACTTTGACATTCATTTCCATTACAAATGTTTAGTTAACCAAGAGATGAACCCAATCCATATGGAACAAGCCCACAGGGGCCATTGACTTTATAATAAAATGATGGACCAAAGCATAAAATTATGGTTCTTGAGCAGGGAAAAACTAAAAGTAGCGAAATATATGGGCATATTATCCTAACCTACGGTATTGAATCCTACTTAATTGGACCCCTAGACCCCCAGCCTTCCCTGACCTTGGGAGTGAAATGAAAGATGCAACCTTACCTAACTTTCCAAAAGATAATATAGAACACCATAATCTATCAGACTCAGGGATGAACGTAAAAATTTCTCATATTACCTCACCTGTACTGCACTATATAGTACACATTTTTCTATAGTGTTTAGTCAGAAAATTATATTGATAAATGACACCTTTTTGTGGCCATCTCCTTTACATTTAACAAAATTAGATCATATATATTTCCTAACTTTATCTTTCCTCAACCTAACATATCTTAGTGGGCCATGCCCAACAACGCCTGGGGTGGAATTCTCCGTGGCACTGTGCATACCAGAACATGCGTAACCATTCTGCAGTATTGCCAAAATTTCTGCATCCCACTTATGTCTTGTTACATAATCTGGTAGAACTACAGAACAGCTCTGCATGGGGTATTACCTTGGAAACTGGCTTTTTCTATAGTACTTTGGTTGCTTATCAAGAATTTAAGGTTGTTTTTTGTCAGGCAACCATAATTAACCTGTAATTAACCTTAGAACTGATATGTTATTATATGCTGGCCATCCTGGAATGCTATTGTGCATGCGGTGTTATAGGGGAGCTTTTGGTAGAAAGTGGAGTTTCCTTCAACGGCTAAGTAATATGGCCTACTAGGATAGGTTAGGTTAGGGTACATTAGGTTAGTATAGTTCTTTTTTATAACAGGTTTCCTTAGCCAATTCCTTCTTGAACATATGGTTCCCTAATGTCTTGTGAATGCGAGAAACCATTCCATAACAACAACATGACAGTCCGGTCTTTCTCCCAGCGATTTCCCCACCCAAAACCCCGCGTTCTCAAAGGGTCCCCAACCATGTTGGAAAGATATGAGGTTAATAATAACTGACTGAAAATAAACACCATCTCCTTCATCTGCAAAACTAGAGGTATAAGAAAAATCAATTTCCAAGGTAATAGTCTGTGCAGACGTATTCTATAGTTTTACCTTATCTTTCATTAACCTAACATATCCTAGTGGGCTATGCCCAACATAGCCTGGGCTGGAATTCTCCGTGACACTGTGCATACAAGAACGTGCGTAACTATTCTGCAGTATTGCCATAATTTATACACCCCACTTATGTCTTATTACACAATCTAAACTCTGTGAAGACTTGAAGGCAATGGGCTACTCAAAACGTCCCAAAACTGACTGTTAAAGGGTAGGCCAGTCTAGGCCTGCTTGATAGGACACAGGCTACCTATTTACAATCCACCAGGTCGTGTTAAAAGTAAAATGGGCCGCACCTAAAAATTAAAATCAATGACCTAAGACTAGAAAAAAACCTATAAAGCAACAAAATGTAACAACGGCACCTACGATATATAAAGACATCCTTCCGTACCCAAGGTTTACAAAAGGAGGTCAGGGTAACCAAAGGGTATCCTAACCTCGTCCACGAGAAAATAGGATACGTAACTGGTTTTTATATTTACCTGTATTCTAATAATGTCATTCAGTTTTGGATTTGTTGTCATAGAGAAATTAATATTAATTACTGGGCGTGAACTCCAAACGAGGACGTTTTCGCCGAAACTGTGTCCAATAATCTTCGGTCAATCGAGACTTTTGTTTACATCCTCCTCCCGGAGCCGTTTTCTACTAACGGAAATGAGCCGCGAGGATTCGTTCCACCGAACTGGGTATCTTACCAAATTCATGTGCTTATTTCAACTGTCTTTCTTATCTCTTCGTTTATTATGATATAAATATCTTTTTGGGGGGTGATATGTTGAATTTTTCTGTGCTACAGAAGGAGGCTTACTCCAGTTTAGAATGACTCTGTCAGTTTGGGCAGTAGGAAATACTCCCAGTCGACAAAAAAAGCCATAATTTACAATCTGGAAGCATTATTTGATTTGAAGCTCTTGATTATGATATATTATGCACTCATTTTTCTTTTACCCAGCGGGGTATACATAAATCTACAAAGCTAGTACCAAACAACGAAAGGCAAATGAACAATTTGGAATCCTAAGTACACGGTGCTGGGTGACTCTAGAGGTCATCTACATCAAAGTTATGTAACAGCTAAACAAGACAACGCTCGCAGTAACGCAATTCAGTACGAGATACATGTGAGTGTCATGCACATCAAAATATTTATGCACCTTTAAAACAAAGGAAAAAAGACTTGGGTAGTAGTTGTTGTAGAAACGCGAGGTGTCTGCTTGGGGGAGTTTATAACAGAATCTTTCAAAGACAACTTAACCATAATCTTGCTTATGCTGACTGCAGTGGCTCGGCTGCTACTTGCCCTGATGTCGAACAAAATCTAATTTTTACGCCTGAGTGAATGTCTTTTCTAACAAGTTCTTAAAACAGTGACAAGACTCTCGCTCTCTGACAAAATTCAGCTGCAATAACTTTTTATTTATAATAAAACAGTACCAAGAATCATTAATTAACTAGAAGTTTTATTAAAAGAATGCAAACATATACGACACGCGAGTCGTGCGTAATCGATTTACAATAATTTAATATTTGATAATGAATAGTCTGTTTGCTGGTCACTCGAATGTTTTTAACCTCATATTCTTGAGAGCATCCATTTGCAAGACTCCTCTGGTCTTTTATTGTAAAACCTAGGGCAACCGTGTACCTCCATATAGATCTCAAGCATGTGTGCCAACGGTTTCTGTGTAATGGTAATTGGACTGGTCTGGATTGGAGGAGGGAGACAAATAAACCTATCGATTGTGTTCAGGTGCCAAAGTTGTGCCAACATCATGAGAACAAATTCACGAGGGAATCACTACTTTTTTTTAACCAAAACAATAATCGTTCAGCTAATGAGAATTAATCTGGTGCGAAACATAAATATAGATATGATTGATCCCATATTCTCTATATGAGCTTATTGAATGTCCCTGGAGGTCTTCAATGTCTCTCAAAATATGATAGTTATAACGTTAGTACAGACCCACATAATATCATCATTGTCATCATCACAGTGGTGGAAACGATAATGATAAATGGTAAATCAAACAGAAGAGAAAATTATATGGATTTTGAGACCACTGGAATGCTATAGACACTGTTCTTATGGAAAATTTGAAAATGCAATTTATGGAAACATTTCGTACGCTATGTACTAATGATTTCAAACCTGAAAAATATTTGCTGTTCATTTATTATTCTTTCTTAGATCAGTAAGGCAAAAATAAATGAAAATAAGACTACACATTTTCTTGACAACGGACTTAGCAACACCATTTATCGTTTTTTTTTTTTTTTTTTTACTATCCTTGGTTTTACAACCAGCTAATCTTTTGTAATCTTTTGAGGTGGGTCCGTTGGGTAGATAGAAACAACTTTATCAGCAAAACCTCTCAAACCTCATCTTTGGAGTTAACTCCCTTCTCGCAATCTACAACGGATATTGTTAAAGTGAGATAGTCTCATATAATGAGTGAAGTTTACATTTGGCTTTCGAAGTTACGATAAAGGGTTGCTATGCTGCAAGGTTGTTGACCCGAACAGGAGGAGTGTTGGAATTATTATTATGGGACTGGGAGACTCCAATAAGCTATCATTGCTTCTGGTGAACACGCATGGTCGTCGATGTGGGATCGAATGTTTGTCATTGTACCCATGGTCTAAGAAAGAGAAGGTCTGTTCACAACTGACCCAAAATTCGACCAACTTCGCGCATGACGTCACGGTGCGAGTGGATGGGCTATTTACCTGTCAGCCAGTCCAAGGAGGTATAGCAGAAGGAAGGAGCTGTAAATGCGATCGTGGTTTTATACTGTGTATATTTTGGTCATCGTCATTGTAGGACTATGCCCAATATTTGTGCACTATGGATGTAACTCCAGTTCACATCGAAATACTGATCTTACTTTTCATAAATTTCCTAAGAATTTAAAACTCCGAAAGAAATGGATTCATCTCTGCGTGAGAAGAGACAAATTTAATGTGGATTCTTCGAGGATTTGTATTTTGCATTTTAAATCAACTGATTATGCAATGATCCTTACAAATGAATTACTTGGAATCTCAATACCAAGACATCTTGCACAATTACAGATTGAAGCAATACCAACAATGCATCTGCCAGCATCAGAGGACAAGTTTAGATTTTGGCATTCTTTTGAAATGAAGTCGATGATTCTTAATGAATCAGTTTATATTGTTAATATATTACAATGCGACAAATATTTGCTACTTAATAGTTACTATGTTTTCTATTACCATTTATAACTGAATACTGCAAATTATTAGATGCCACGATTCCCTTATTTGGATTTTCGATGGTGTGCGAGGAGAGAGTTCATGTAGTGGTATTCTATCGAAGTAAAGTTAACTGTTCATAATAAATCAGTTTATATAGTTGAAAATATTTACAGTGTAACATATATTTATCACTTAACATTTACTGTGTTTACTATTACCATTGATAATCATATGTTGCGAGTGGTTTCATGTCACGTTTTTCACTTTAGATTTTGGGTGGTGTACAGGGAAATAGGAGATGTAATGTAAATAAATTTTTCATATTTATTTGCTATACAATTAAACGTCAGAACATTACAGCTGATTTCCTATTAAGCTAACATTAAACGTCTGAACATTACAGCTGATTTCCTATTAAGCTAACATTAAACGTCTGAACATTCCAGTTGATTTCCTTTAAAGCTAACAATCATCATCAGTGTGGTTAAGGAATTTTTTCTTTTTTCAAACTCAGAAGATAATTACTGGACTAGAACTTTGGGTCGAGAAATTAAAATACCAATAGTCCATTTGGTGAATAAATTGCTGACCTAGTTAATCTTTTTGCAGTACCTGCGTAAAGTTTCTTATTCCTTTGCCCAGTAAATAGCATAATTTAAGTTGACTATATGCCACCAATTATGGACTTTGGGCCAGGGAATTGAAAATTTCCTTCGGCGAATAAATTTTTCACCTAGTTAATCTTTTCATAGTACCTGAGCAGTATTTCGTTTGTTTCTCTGCCAGTAAACATACTGCAGTTGACCGGATGCCACCATTTATGAACTTTAGGTCAGGGAATTAAAATACCAAAGTTTCCTTTGGAGAATAAATGGTTGACCTACTTAATCTTTTTATAATGCCTCGGCAATATTTCCATTGTTCATTGCCCAGTAAATAATATAATTGCAGTTGACCAGATACCACCAATTATAAGATTAGGCCTAACAATACAGGTAATGATAAACTTTTTTCAGTTGCACGTAAGTCACCAGTTATAACTCTTTTTGTTTCTTTTGTACTAAATAACAGTTGTAAATATTACAGGAAGTTACGTCACTATCAGCCGGGAGTTGTTTCTTGGTTATATTCTTGATGTTATTGTAAAGTTGAATATTCTATGAATGAAATAAATCTTTTATTGCCCTTCCATTACCTTAAAACAAACTATTGCATTTTTGTTTAATCACATTTTTACAAAAGTTTGGGTAAATCCCGTTATTAAAATTCAAATCTTTTGGTGTATAAACACTCCCTTGTGAGTCTTTCTCTACCCACCTCGCCGCGTGACGTAGGTGTAGCTCCGCCTACCTGCGCGTGAACAGACCTTCTCTTTCTTAGACCATGATTGTACCTCCGTCAAACCAACCTCCTTCACAGGTAACGAGTGAATTGCAAATAAATAAAGACAAATTAGCAAACATGCAATGCATTTGTTCAATTTACGGTTCAGCAGCATGGAATTTCCAAGCCCAGCTAAAACAATGACACGAATTTGAAGTCAATTCACACTTACGAGTAACTGATATCAACGTCTTCCACCAGGGTAGAATAAAGCTCGGTTGGATACGTTAGAAGCATCGCAAGAAGGAATGCCATTGGCCGGGGAAGAAGGTCCCAGCTGGAGTCTGTCGCTCGTCATCATCAACACAGTCCGGAGGGTGCCAGTTAATGCAATGAGAACGGTCTGCTGTTTATTTGATCCGTTTTACAATTGACTGTTGTGTTTTGTGTGTGCATCTGACTGCAGTTTTCATTCATCTCTCTCTCTCTCTCTCTCTCTCTCTCTCTCTCTCTCTCTCTCTCTCTCTCTCTCTCTGTAGGAATACATTAATGTTGTTTTAGACCTATACCTGGCTGCGTTCTATTATGCGAGGTTTACATAGCCTACAAAAAACAATTGCGTGCGATGATGCTGTTATTTCACCCAGTGATAAGATAACAGATACGAAACAACAAAAGACAATTATCAGTAAATATCTGCTTCATCATTTACCGTTCTCTGTTACGGCGGCCTCTCTAGTTAGACTATTATGAAATATTAGGAAGGCAAGTTTATAATGTGGGTTTGATTATATTATCAGCTGCTTTTTTTCAAGTGTTCTCTCTACTTTGAATATTTTTCTAAATGTACACAGAAATAAATATGACAGTTACTTTTTAACTTTTTACTTTTTAGTATTCTGGTACGTTTATGAAATAAATTAAAACCGATCAATTACGATTCTGATCTCATGGATTAGTTGAACTAACAAGAAAAGAATACAAATCTCCTCTCATCTCTGTCAACTCGTAAGGGTACAAGAACGGCGAGAGAGTAACTGAATTCACTAGACAGATTTCAAAGGAATCTGAAGGCACAAAGTAAGTTCAGCTTAAGGTATAACCTTTTTCAAGCAAATTCTAATGAGACGCCAACTTAACGATGTCTTCTTAAAGCCCTGATTCGAAGATACCAAGAAAGGAAGAAGATTGATGCTTAACCTGAAGGGGGACTAGTTTTAACTACTATTACTCCAATTCGAATTACGGTGTTAATAGCCTTTGACACAACTATCCAGGACTAATAGAGTACAGTTAATCCATACTACTGTGGCTCCATTGAGCATGACTGCTTATAACATGCGAGCAGTCTACCGTTAAATCTGCTACTCCCCACAACACATCTCACCAGCTGTGACCAACACCACAGTCTTTCGAACCCAAGGTAAAGCCCTAACCCTCAGTCTTCAGACTTCGCCCCTGTGCAGTGTCCTTCAAGACTTTTATTCAAGGAATAGAGTTCCAATAATCTAAGACCGAGCTTTTAATAAAGTGTCATAAATTCCACCTTTTAGTAAATTAAAATAAGTTCTAAAATGGCCTTTCCCGGGTCTGTGTGTGAGCGTCTGAACATCGATGTCAAAATTTGAGACCAAGTGCACCGTGCAGACGATCAATGGGCCTTCCCGTGTCTCCATTGGCAACAACAGGAGATGCACTTGCAAGTGGCTGCTCCCAGTACATTTCTCAGGTGTTATGTAATTTCTCAGTCAATCGCTCAAATCCTTTCGTGCTATGTTTTTATTATATTCAGTTAAACATACAGCTGCCCCTACTAATTTTTATCTCAGTATTTTTAGTTCAGTTTTTGGCAAAGTGACAAATTATTTTGTGACTGTTATACAATTCATTATTTGTTACCATAGTTAATTTAGCAACAACGCCTGAGCAAAGGGGCTGAACGCTCATCAGTGTATGTCAGTAATCTGTTTTGAGGATTAATTTCTGAAAATTACCGACGACCACACACGCAAATACACACAAGTGCTGAGTTGCTTACTAACCATTGCTCCGAGCACCTGCTCCCTTGTTGCCAGATGAGGATCATTGATATAAGTAATTAGCGTAAGTGAAATCGATTTTTGGACAATTAATAGTCTGACACTGGTTAAAACCCTTAATGGACTCAAATGACATTAAGTAAAGAGTCCTATTGGACTCTGATCTATTGAAAATCAAGGCTCTCGAACAAGCGCAGCTTTCCTGCTCTTCTCACAATTCCGAAAAGCATTAAAGAAACTCTCGTTGTGTGGACCACAGACTAGACAGGAAGACAATCTGACAATCTATAGACCTTGGTAAGAGTAACATGGAAGGACGATACATCCGAATGGTGCCACCAAACATTGCAGCTCTTAGTGTGTGTGTGTGAAACTTAGTCACCTAAGCATGACCGGCTAACTGTTATGCCTTCAAGTCATTCACCATCACACTGCATCCTTTGGTGGCTATGCCTAGGCAAGATCTATGGAGATTAGTTTTCATCATGGAAGATCCAGTCTCTCTCATGGTGTGTCAGTGTACCTGGTGCCAGGAAAGATTTGGATCATTTTCTAAAACTGCTTCTTTTGGTTCAGGGGAGGGCCCTTCAGTCTTTCACGTGGTCTGGGAGCTGTACCCTTGCAAGGGACACCCCCCCCTTTCACATGTTGCACATTCTGCTCAGGTGTGACCCCGAGGGAGCCGCGGCACCCATCACCAACCCCGAAAGGTTAGAGGGGCACACCGCAGGCAGGCATCTTCTGTCCTTTCCTCTTCAATATATGGAAGCTTTGGCCATAATCCACCTGCCCAGGCTTGGGGATTAACACGGGGTTTTATAATCCTGCTGTGTGTGTGTGTGCTCTAGTAAATGTATTGTGATGGCTGAAACAGACTGAAGAAGTAAACTATCTCACTCGTGTTTGTGCCTGTGAGCATTTTTAGTATATATCTATGCTTCCATACTCTACACATGCACGTATAGAGTGTTGTACGTTTGTACGATGAATGCATGTGTACAAATGCGCACACGTACGAGTAAATGAGGAAAACATTAAAATGAAGTATCATCATCTGCTAAGAGGATTATGACTGAGTAATGGACTACGAAAACGGGCCGAGATGTTGGTATGAGCGTGATAAGGAACGTGCAAGATGGTTCGGTGGCTGAGTTCTTAAATATGAGAGGCAGACCTCCATGGGAGAGTGTTTAGATTCAACACCATAGGCTTTACCTTTTGTTGAGGAGATTATGTGGCTGCAGGACGAAAATGTGGTAAAGACCACGTAATAATTCCTACACCACTCTTGTTTCGCAAGGTATGACAGGGATGAAATTCATGATGATTACCGTGATAACAATCACTGATTGTGCATGTGGCGATTTTTGCGTGTATATAGAGGGACTCAAGGCTGGCGAGCTTTTCTATCCAGTGGAATGATGAAGCCTCGTTTCCTAATTTCCACGCCCTTTTAAAGGGAACGTAACGTTGTGGGTAACAAAGGAATCTCTCTCTCTCTCTCTCTCTCTCTCTCTCTCTCTCTCTCTCAGTGGCTGACGACCTTGCCTCAACAGCGAGAAACCAGAGTTCGATTCCACGAGGGAAATATGTCTTTGGGACAGTTTCATGAAAACACTTGTCGACTTATTGACATAAGTAATTAAAAAGTTACCGAATTACTCTCTCTCTCCCAGTAAAAAAAAAGCAAGCATTGCAGCTTCATTAACACGTTGCAGACTCGCAAAGCTAAAAAAAAAAAAAGTTTATATATTCGCCTCTTTAGATAATGCAGAACTTGCATCTCAATTTCATATCCTTTGGCAAAGCTGATATAGTTATAGGACCAATTTGCTGTCTGCCGTATAATACTAATAACCTTCTAATCGACTTAAGTCTTGATAGGGAACTGGTTTCACGATGTTGCTTGCCAATTAACACAGAGGGAGAGAGAGAGAGAGAAAGAGAGAGAAGACTGAGAGTTCACTGACCGCCCATTAAAGCAACTAGCTTTCGTGCCCCATACTTGCATCGTACTAACTCGTCAAGCTGTTACAATAAAATCTCACTGTTTCTCATTTTTATATTACTCGCTAAAGTCTCTCTAATAAGTAATGAAATAAAAGTAAATATATTTTTATGAAATGCAATGAATTTGTCAGAAAAAAAGTACAAAATGACTACAAAACAATTTACGCTTAAATAGAACTTAGAGTACACACACACACACACACACATACACACACACACACACACACACACACACACACACACACATATATATATATATATATATATATATATATATATATATATATATATATATATATATATATATATATATATATATATATATTATGGAACATATAGTGACAATAGGTCAATAAAAAGAGAAAAAATATTGAGCAAATGGTCTTATGATGAAAGAACTGTGTTGAAAAACTTGTCTTGTGCCTATGGAGTGACGATATTGAAGAATTGCTGATTGGAGAGGATCATTTAAGAGTGGAAGAGGTTCTTGCAATCCAGAAAATACTTATGGAATTGACTTTTGAGGAACCAAGGATGATAAAGAGAAAGTTTTAAAGACTGGAAATAATGCATCAAGAAAGGTATTGAGAGTGTAATCAAGTGATTCATTACGGCTTGTATGGCACGAATGGAGGATGGAAAGATTGCAAAGGAATAGGTAATGAAGATGTTAGAAGTACATAGGCATGGCAGCAAATATGATACGGGGAGGCACATAAAGGATTTTGTCTTTGAAAGCAAGGGAGCATGAAAATTAAAAATTAAGGAGCTTTGCTGATTTAGAGATAGCAGAGTTTATGTCGATCAAGCGTTTGTTATAAATCAGTGGAGAAGAATTAGCAGTATGTAGCACCATTAGGCCTAGAGAAAGGTAATGATCGAATTTTGATATAAATATTTTGTGGGGAGCTGGAGAAGCTAGGCAAGACCATGGAAGAGCAAGGCAAGGCAAGTCTCAGTTCTCCAGGCATCACGCGTAGGTAGAAAGAGGAATACAGTCCTTGCAGTTCAACATAAACATTTTAGTGTTTACGTCAAGAGAGGAGCCGCTCAAGGGACGATCCCTGTCTACCACTACAAGGAGTTCGATCGACCAGAAGTTAAAACATCACCTACTGAGATATGTCGTTGCCTCAGTCTTGTAAATAAATTCTATATTTCTACATATACTTCATGTTTTAATCCCACCAAGGTACAGAGCCATTGCATGGCTCACCGTCTTAAAGAACCCCTCCTCACACATTGCTAGACAAACGGATTATTGACCAATTCCCATTCATGCAGTCATTTCTGTGGATATTCATTGTGAGTGTAAGAGTAAGTTGAAGGTGTTTGGACCAATTATTGTTTGCACAGGATCTGTAGAGTATGAATGGCTGAAAGGGGGTGAGAAATGTATAGAATGTGGGCAGAAAGTTAGGGATGACAAAGGGAAGTGGAAAGTGAAGACCTATTTCACGCTATTCCTTAGACTCAGAAGTGCGATCTGTATCAGTGCAAAATGAATGGCTGGGAAGAAAGGACCCAGGACAGAGGTCTGTGGAGAAAGTTAAAGAGGGCTGCGATGCTGGTGAGAGCGGTGGAAGAAGCACACGAAGGGTGTTAGGAGTCATAACTTACATTTCATACCATAAGCAGCAACCCTGACGGGCCACCTTAGTACTAGTAGTAGTTAAAAGTATAAAAGTATATGAGTGTCTCAACGTGCAAGATAATAGTGAGTGGCGCAGTTTGTTACACTGATCAACACCCTGCTTATGAGCATTCCTTCCTTCTTCGTGGGAATTTCAAGGGCTTGAGAACGCAGAGCATTTCGGTACATGAGGGTCATCCTTATACCACACGCATATATGACTTTTTCTTTCACAAATATCGTTTAATTTCGAATTCACTATAGCGAATAACTTACACTCAATGGGACTTATAGTTGCAAGGTGCTTCTGACTCGAACAAGTTTCAAACTCGGGCCTTCGGTGTAAAAGTACATGCTGAAAATTCCCGCGTTGCGCGTGGTAACGATGCAAGCAAATGTCGCCGTGGTCAAGGCGTTTAACCAAACATATGTGGGATATTGACGGAAAGCTTTATAACATTCGGCATAAGCACGCACACACTTATAATCGTCTCCTATTATAACTGTACATGTAAATGCTTAGAAGTGGGTGCACTGTTTTATGCCAGCAGAATGGCAAAACTAGACGTAACTAAGTGATAAATTTGGAATTGGAACACCTGTTGAATTTTATCTGGTAAGTAAAAAAGGACCACTGTGAGGGCTTTGTCTTATCGTGCCTTAGAATACGTAAAGTTAATAAGTGTTCAGTGTCAATGAACATGACTGACCGACATCGGATAGGAAACCCAAGCGTTGCTCTTGGCAAATGGAGCGTGATTCGTCCGAGTGTCAATCAACGCTCGATGATTTGCATATTTAAGTACATATGCACAGCTTTTCATGTATATTTATCATTCCGACTCATATGAACAGCAGATTCATCATGATTCGCCAGTTAATGTATGAGTCTGGCAGTGACTACTGTCTTGATTTTTTTCCTAGAGCCAATTCCTCTTTGGGAATGATTGCATAATATATAATTATTTATTTATTGAAACACGCAGGTTACCATTTAGAATTTGTTTTTTCCACCCCGTGTCTCGTAGGAATCATGCGAAAGAAGGGATTAAGTCTGCGAAATTGCTTCAGCCACATGTCTTGAGACAACCCCACATTATGTTCACTTTGTAAAAATACAAAGCACTATCCTACTCGCCTTTCAGTTGAGGTAGACTTTGAATCTTACATAACACGAGCCCAAGATCACAGTCTGACTCTTTCCACAAACCGGTTTTTTGTTTCTTCCGCGGCGAAGGAAGTCGCGATTTGCTTTGTTTTGTTTACATTACTCTTCTTTTTCATGGAGTATGTCAAAGGATTTTAGGGTTTCGTGAATGTGAATGAGCCTATGACATTAATTCTGAATGTAGTTCTGCTATGCATTATTGCTTTCTTGTGATAGCTTGCAGAATACTTTGATTATATAACATTATCTTTCTAGTTTATAGACTTAAGCTTATGAGTATTCATAAGTAACGGCTTACAATGGCGACTTAATTTTACCAGACCACTGAGCTGATTAACAGCTCTCCTAGGGCTGGCCCGAAGGATTAGACTAAAGTAACTAGCAACTTGTGTTTTATGTTTAATAGAATAAAGCAAAAAGATGGAAAGAGATTATGTCTGGCTCTGTCTTTCTATGAACGACCTTTGAAACTAAAGGAATGAAATAAACAGTATCCTAAAATGAACCCATACAATATATATATATATATATATATATATATATATATATATATATGTGTGTGTCTACAGTTTGGAAGGCAGGCCAAGATCTCTGTAGGTCCAAGGTCCACCCTCATGCCTTGTAACGTTCTACGTTCCGAAATAGCGCAAGATATTAATATCTCTTATAGCTTACAAAGAGTTTTTCTCAAAACCTACTAAAACCAAAACGGGATCACCTACCAGGCATCCGACGCAGTATATTCCAGAATATGACCCGTAACAAATGCTTATGTAAAAGAACCTCAAACTTAACGCCGTATATCCTATGTAAGTCAACGAGGGAATCTCGAAAGGTATACTGGCTTTAGGAAGAGCACCTGTAAGGTGTGTGGATGTCAAATGAGATCTCATTACGTGACCAAATATTTATTTTACCGTAACGCGTGGAGCGGTTTTGCATTCTGTGCGGACGGAATATCACATAGGAGTAGTTTGCGGTAGTGTTTTTTTTTCTGTGAACGAAAGCTACTGAGATGGCTTCGTCTGTCCGTCCGCACTTTTTCTGTCCGCCCTCAGATCTTAAAAACTACTGAGGCTAGAGGGCTGCAAATTGGTATGTTGTTCATCCACCCTCTAATCATCAAACATACCAGATTGCAGCCCTCTAGCCTCAGTAGTTTTTATTTTATTCAAGGTTAAACTTAGCCATGATCGTGCATCTGGCAAACGCTATATGACACGTCACCACCAGAAAACTTGTTTTTCTTATTTTTTATTTTGGTCATCTTCAAGGTTTTATCTCCAACGCTTCTTATACCCTAAATGACATAACGCAAAGCGATAAATAGAATATAGATATTCGCTATTGAGTAGAGAGAGAGAGAGAGAGAGAGAGAGAGAGAGAGAGAGAGAGAGAGAGACTAACTTTCGCGAAGAAGGACTGAAAGTCTTGTGTGCAAAGAGAAACAATTTTAAGTATTTCCACTGCTTGCAATCTAATTTCACACTGCATCAAAGAAGAAAGTATTGATTCTCTCTCTCTCTCTCTCTCTCTCATTTTTACTCTTGCATGCAACGCATTTTACACGTCTTCCACATTCGCTCCTCGAGTGTGAAAGCCTCATTATAACTTTAACGTATGCAAATGACAAGATCTTCCTGCGTTTCAGAGTCATTATAAAATCCAAGTTGCAGAACGTCGACTGGTGGGGGCCGCCCCTGAAAAGGTAGACCATTTGAGCCTAGGTGTCCTCTTGTGCTTTTCCTAATCGTTCATTTGTTTTCCTTTTTCATAACAGTGTAGGATGTAGACTGAAGAGAAGTTCATCCGAAGTCCGGTATACATTTTTCTCACGTCAGAGACTGCAACGCTTATAGACCTTGATGAAGCCGTGGCTTGTTCCCAGACTGCGCATGCGTCGATACTCACGTCTTGACTTTTAATCTCTCGTTCCATTTCGTATGCTTTGCTGCTTTGACTGCTCGTCCTACGCATCCAAATCATCTGGAAATAATAAAGAAGATATGAAATTCAGCTTTGCCGAAACTTCTCGTAATTAGGCATTTTGATTATCGCTGTTCCCTTCCAACTCGAGCCCTTGATGACCGAACCTCAATATGAATAATTCAAGCAACCCGAATGCTTAATTAATTGCTCTTATGAGGAAAGGAACACAGAGAATGTGGGCGAGTGTGTTTACATGCAGAATGCTTAAAGATGAAAAAAAAAATTATCTTGAAAGATGTAAATGGGAAGGTGAAGCATTTGAAATTGGTTGCATTAAAAATATAATCTTTTTTAATGAAGAATTGTCGTCACGCGAGTGAAAAGATCTCTCTCTCTCTCTCTCTCTCTCTCTCTCTCTCTCTCTCTCTCTCTCTCTCTCTCTCTCTCTCTCTGTATTCAGTATTACATGAAAGAGAACTTTTAGAACTGTAACTCGCTAACATGTAAAGTCATTTTTCTATTCAGGCAAATCAAGGCCAGAGTGCGCCAGTCTCAAGTATGTGGGACATTTGTAGCATTAGACATAGGCACAAAAAACACACACATATATATATACATATTAAACTCTGCATCTTGAAAATAAGAATTTCTCGCCTAAATGATACCAAACAAAGTTGTGACAGGAGGGAAAACCTTGAAAATCAAAGTAGAAACGGAAGAAAGAAAAATAAAGAATGAAAAACAAAGTAGCATCAACAACACCTTGAACGGGCTTCCTCGTCATGAAGACGTGCACAGAGAGCAATGTTGTAAGACATCACTCTTCTTAAAAGAAACCTTACGTCTTAAACCCTGATTTTAAAAGGGGTTTTTAAGGTCACTCTAAAGGATTTAAAAAGGTCTCGAATTCCAAGAGCAGCAGACTTTGGTGGAACGAACGTGTCACTTGCAAGTTTTCTGTGACCATTCTCAGGCCCCAGCGGCATTTTTTGTGTCATTTACTTTTCTTCATCTGTTCCCACGGATCTTTCCCTAATCAGCTGTCCAATTTCTTTGTCTTTACTCTGCTTAATTTTCCGTTTCTTGTTCATAAGTGGTTCTTTCTGTCTTAAAGCTTCGAACATCTTTAGGAACTGTACATTAACGTCAAAAATAGCCAGTGATGATTAGGCCTAAGTGATGCAATCTTCTTCTTTTCCTTCTTTCAGATTAAAGCTGCCCTCCGGACTCTATACGGTTAATAGGGATTATAATGGCATAATAAAGGTCATATAAGCAATTTTCGTACTATTTGACAGCTTACAGATATACTAGAATAGAGATTCAACAAGTAAAAAATGCGCCGATGTTTCTTCGGCGCAGTCGAGTTTTCTGAACAGCGTATAATCAATGCCACCGAAAATAGATCTATCTTTCGTTGGTCTCGGTATAATGCTGTATGAACCGCGGCCCATGAATCTTTAACCACGGCTCGGTGGTGGCCTGTCCTATATCGTTGCCAGAAGCACGATTATCGCTAACTTTAAAGTTGAATAAAATAAAAACTACTGAGGCTAGAGGGTTGAAATTTGGTATGTTTGATGATTGGAGGGTGGACGATCAATATACCGATTTGCAGCCCTCTAGCCTCAGCAGTTTTTAAGGTCAGAGGACGGACAGAAAAAGTGCGGACAGAAAAAAGTGCGGACGTACAGACAAAGCCGGCACAATAGTTTTCTTTTACAGAACACTAAAACAGAAGACACCGCATAAGTTGAATGCCGCTGAAACAGCAACTGTTTTTATTATTATTATTATTATTATTATTATTATTATTATTATTATTATTATTATTATTATTATTATTATTATTATTTAAAATAAACAAACGTTCATAAGCAACAAGCCCCCAAAAATGTTCATTAAGTTGAAAAGCAATCATCTTCCGCGGAACAAAATACACATTTGGGAAAGAATCTAAAAATGGAGAGGAGAAGAAGAAGAAAAAGAACAAACGTGGAAAGGCTTGAAAGGTGTGAGGTCTCGGCACGAAAGGGGATGAAGCGAAGCCACGCATATCGAGACAACGGTTAGATTCATTGGCCTAATAGATATTTCATTAAGGGTGATGCCACTTTATTGCCTTTAATTTCAGAGGCCATGTCTAAAGCATCTCCAAGGGGAAATGTGGCATTCCGTCTTTTCTGTATGTGTTGTGGGCTGCCCCCGAATTGTTATAATATTACTAGTAATATCAGGATTGATAAAGTACTCTATTAAGCCTGTAGTACTATGGCTCAATTAAGCGTTACCGCACATGGTTTGCGCGCGAGTTATGCCACCGTAATAGAGTTCTCCTCTCTCACACACACACTTGTATGTGTGTGTGTGCGCGTGTGTGT
Organism: Macrobrachium rosenbergii; assembly: GCF_040412425.1. Taxonomy (NCBI): domain Eukaryota; kingdom Metazoa; phylum Arthropoda; class Malacostraca; order Decapoda; family Palaemonidae; genus Macrobrachium; species Macrobrachium rosenbergii. Next base: position 13,858,630 of record NC_089777.1, on the reverse strand, counting down.
GTCATATTCACGGGCTCGGTTCGTTCATTGCGTGAGGTCGCTATTTTTACACTTGTGTGGGTTTGTGTTTATATGTATTTGCAAGATACACAACCCCTATTCTTACGATTGTTATTGTCGTGTTTAGAACTTTTTAATAACGCTAATTATTCATGTTTTGAGCAATTTTATTGCACCCCAGCCATTGTATTGACATCGATCGAGTTTTGAAGAATTTCTGGCATATGACAATGAGAGGGTATAGCCACCATCTCAGCCAATCCGAGTATCCCTAAGCAGTTCAGAAAAACAGCAAAGGAAGCACTCGACAAAAAGTCAAAAGCAAAGTCCTATATCTGTGTCGATCAAGAAAATCACGAAAAACTTCAGGACTGGCAATCGCTTCTAAGCAGATGTACAATATATAAATTTATAATCCACGCGAAAGTAGAAAGACACAATGTCGTACATCTGTCATACAAAAGAAATCACAATAAAGGTGGACAAAAGTGTACGCTCCCTTAGTTGCAACAATGAGGGCATGAAACACGCACAATACACACACACACGGAACAATGAACAATGGCGAAGCGTGCTGTATTCAGCGTAAGACCTTGGCAACCGTATTATTCACACCCCGGATAAGGTAACGACCAAGATCTATATGCATAAGGTCAGACACAACTCGCGAACTGCACCAAAGAGCGAGAGACCAAATTAAAAATTCAAATTCAGAATATTTATTGACGTATATTACATATACATCAAATGGGGTGTATCAGCATGATGGTAGGCTACTTCCTCCAAAATATATTAACAATACATCATTCACATTCCAAAATTACTTGTTCCAATAGAAATTGGGAAACTTCTTCATAATTCTTGGAACCAAATAACACGCTCTGGAACTGCATCAACACTTCTATCCCTAAATTCTGAAAGTTCAGTACAATATGGTGCATAATGACATCATGTATGAGACTTTGGCTCGTTTCATAATTTACATGAAAAATTATTACCATCGCCAGCAGCGAGAGACCTAATTAGAGGAAAGTCAGGTTGGTTGGTCTAAAAGTGACAATGACTTGCGATACGAAAGGAAATTTGAGCGACAGAGAAAGTCTATACAGATGCATGGCACTGTATGAGTGGGTGATATGTTTTATTCAGATAATCATCCAAGTGAAAGAGTTATTATGACGATACTTTTTTTTATGATATGCGATATGCAGATATTCATGTACTGTAACAAGCCACAAAAAACCGTTTAAGCAGTTTTTTGCTTCGTGTTTTTTTCTTATACATGGAAACATAGCTGAAACAACAACAACAACAACAATAATAATAATAATAATAATAATAATAATAATAATAATAATATTCATCACCTGAAATCCCCACCTCACGTATTTCCCGCGCTTTATCTTCCACAAATCCAAGTAGGTCTAGGTTTATTTATTCTCCCTTGGGTGGTAATAATGAATGTCCAAGCCCTCTACGTCTCCCTTCCATTATCTCATCTAACTGCGGAACTTCCGGAATATCTCTTATGATATCATATTATTTTATCTTGCTATCTGACTCCTAACAGTTTGCTTAAAGACATAATCCCAAATCGACAAAATCTTTTAAATAGTTTCACTGTCAGAACGTGATTCATGACCTTACACCCATTTTATGTATGTATTTTTTTTTTAGTTTTACAATGAAATCCGACTCGAGAGCATCTATATTGGATATCATTGTCCCATTTCTTCTATCTTCCCAGACGTGTGATGCATTCTATTGAGCAGCTTTTTAAATCTTGTAGTATATTGCTGATGAAACTTCTCTAAACACTCCGATTGTTTTACTGATTCTTTCTCCGATTAAGAAACGAGCGTTAAATGAATTACCAGCATTATCTGATAATCGTTACTTTGGAATTCGTAACTCATAACCTTTTTTTCTTTCAGCGGTTGAAAGTCTATTGTTTCTTTCGTGGTTAATGCCATATGCTCTTACTCCGGTTTTTTTTTTTATTTTCTCGTTTTCTTCGGACCTGGGCAAGAAAAAGGCTTTTGGTTGTCAGTGCTCTCAAAAATGCGAGTTATATTAGCCTCCTGATTCTCATTCAAGCGTATTACTTGTTACCTGTGCCGGCCATCATCTGCACAGCTTTTGTGTCATAAAAGTAACACTTGTCGGAAGGCACCTGTGGCATATGCAACACTTGTGTTACAGGAAAATAAAAATATAATCTTATTACAGCTTATTATCAATATGGTGGGTGGCAAATCCATATCAAACATTTCCTGAACGATATTCCTTTTATAAAACGTTCGCTAGTAACGTGAACAAGCTTCTTACATGCATGCGTGTATACACGGTATGCCTGAAGGCACAATTTATCAGTGTGCGTCTAGCTCTTATTCATGTAACGGTTCCGGTAGCATGCAAAATTTCCGATCGGTTGAACTCCCTCTTTCCAAATTCAAAAGCGCAGTTCATTCCACCTTCCCAAATCAGGTAGCTAACGGCGATCACGTCCAGTTAAATGGGACGTAGCCTACTTCAATATGGCTGTATTCATGGAAACAAAACAAAGAAAAAAAATCACGGTCTATGTCTCCGGGAAATGGCCGGGTTGGGAAACGAGTAACAATGGAGCTGTGTAACACTAGATGGAGAACTGTGGGTCAGATATCTAAGTTGTCTGAACGACCTACAGCAGCACGTACAGTTCTCAGCTTTTTTTATGGCGTCTCTGATAGATAAAATCGACTGCCAGGGTGTATAGATTAAAGATTAGAGTGGATATAAAATATCCACAGTGCTGATTTCTAGATAGTAAGTCATATGTGTACCAAGTTTGGTTGAAATTGCTCAGTGCGTTTCAGAGTTATGCTGGAACACACACACACATGCATTTATATATATAGATATATACACTTACATATTACTATATATACATTTTCACTAGTGTTAAACCACAAATATCGGTTAATATCCAAATCATTATACCTTGGGAATAACTTACACTCAAAGGGAATTCTAATTGGTAAGTGCTTCGTCACCAGCGTAGTTCGAATGCATTTCACCGGAATGAGTTATTCCTGAGATTGTGGCTTAATGTATATGTATATATGTATATATATATATATATATATATATATATATATATATGTATATATATATATATATATATATATATATATATATATATATATATATATATATATATATATATATATATATATCACAATGCAGTCGTAAGCAACTGGCACGCTGAGCAGTATGTCTATGTAAACCAGATCTTGTCTAACTGTCAACATCCGGGAGTGCTTTTTTCTGCCGTGAACGACATAGAGACAACAAGAACAAAATAATAATAATAATAATAATAATAATAATAATAATAATAATAATAATAATAATAATAATAATAATCTTGTAAAACCCAGTTCCCTGATCCAACCTTCAGGACTGTATAGAGCGTCCCTTTCTCTCCCCTGACCACCACGTAAACATGCAGAGTGAAGGTGCCTTAGTCCTAACTTGGGAACGGAACATATGGTCGTCAAGGTCGAGACCTGTCGTCCCGACCCTCCGTTATATTACCGTTATTTTGTAATATATGGGAACACAGCGAACCAATTCTTTTAAATTAATGATTTGCATATCGTTTTTCGGCTTCGAATGGTACAGCTGAATTTTTTTTTTTTTTTTTACTTCCTTCCCGGCGCAGCGAGAGGAGAGCGAGCGGTGTTTGGCAGAGTGCTGGAGTCACGCATTGCAATGGGTCATGCTTGGTCATGCAGCTTTAACGATTGCAGATGAGTATTGCGATGGAGTGCAACGCGACCGATATTCTGCCAGGATGAAAGTGAAACTAATACACACACACATATACATGCACACAGACAAACAAGCAAAGCGCGGAGGACTGCTCCCCGAAACAGAGAAAAACTGAAATCGCATTTACGCTAAGAACAAATTTATCTCATCACATATCGAAAATAAAAGATCATGAAGGTATGAAACAGAAATAAAAAGACTTTATTTTCAAACACTACGCGGAATCACCCACTCATTTCGAGCTTTCGGACTTTATAAAAGCGCGAATAATACTGGAGATAATATTGGAACTGCGGTATTGATTTTTGGAAGACCGTTCACACAAGGGTCGTCTCGTCTCCTCTTTTCCCGTTCTGCTCAGAAACACGAAGGCGACAACAGCTTTTTATTTTCGGTTATATTTAATATTAGGTGGTTGTGCAAATAAGATTAATTAAGCACGAGGGACCAAAAATGAAAACGTAAAAATGTTGTGGCCTTTGTTTTCCGAGCGCTGCATGAGGCATTCTGGCGCGCCGTCTAGACGCCGGACGGGACCTAATGATTACATGAAGTTGAGTCTAAAAAAAAACATATAGGAAAACTATCCTTTGAGGCCTATAATTAACTCTGTAGGTTCTGCCTCGTGCAAATTTTCCTAACAACGGCAATGACAAATTTGTAAATTTTCTGTCGCCGTTGTTAAGATCTTTATCAGGCAGCCATGTCATTAATTCAATAGACCTATAGAGCAGAAGAATCAAACAGCATCAGATCAGTCTTGACTCCCGATTAGTATTTTTTTGGTGTTTGTTCTTTATTTACGGAAGTACCCACTGCATTCGTATTAAAAATATTCTTAAGTTAATTAACTAGACTGGGCTTACCACTAACAGTCAGTCAGACTTTGGAATTAATAAATTGCGTATGGTGTGGTTGCAAGTTCATTTGCAAAAGGAAAATCTATGCACAAACGTTTGGTATGCCAGTGGGTAAACCTCTCAAATCTATTCATGGAGTGTTTTGAAAAATACCTGTACCATAGTTTCTGTATGTAGATGCCTTTTAGTTTTCAGCAAAAGGAAACTATTGTGACGGCTTTGTCTGTTCGTTCATACTTTTTCTGTCCGCCTTCAGATCTTAAAAACTACTGATGATAGAAGGCTACAAATTGGTATGTTGATCATCCACCCTCCAATCATCAAACATACCAAATTGCAACCCTCTAGCCTCGGCAGTTTTTATTTTATTTAAGGTTAAAGTTAACCATAATCGTACTTTTGGCACTGCTATAGGTACCAACAACACAGGCCACCACCGGACTGTGGCTGAGTTTCATCGGCCGCGGATGGAAGTTTCATACAGCATTACTATACGCTGTATAGAAAACTCGATTGCGCCGAAGAAACTTCGGCGCAATTTTTACTTATTTATTATTATTATACATAAAGACGTGGGGAATTTGAATGAACAAGTCCCGTCTGTTAAACTCACGCAAGAAAAAGGAAAAGATTGTTTAACTGTTATCAAGCAACAAACGATTTAACTTGTGTACATTATTTTACAAGACATCATATTCATTTAAAAATCTCTGCTCGGTTCTTCTGAATTGAATGTAGAATTTAGGCCGAAGGCCAAGCACTGGGACCTATGAGGTCATTCAGCGCTGAAACGGAAATTGACAGTCAAAGGTTTGAAAGGTGTCACAGGAGGGAAGCCTCGAAGCAGCTGCACTATGAATCAACTGTTAGGAGAGGGTTGCGGAAAGTAAGACGGCAGAAAGAGAATATGAGAGGAGGTACAGTAAAACAAACGTAAGGGGTTGCAGCTAGGGGCCGAAGGCACGATGCAAAGAACCTCAGTAATGCCTACAATGCACCGCATAAGGTGCACTGGCGGTACTAGCCCCCCTACGGGGGAATTCTGAATAACGACCAGTAGGAAGATAGATAGGGACATGGCTTGTCCAGCTCACAGTTCGGATACTTGCTACAGTAAAGCTGTGAAGTCATTTTTTTATATTAAAAGTGACAGGAAGGTAATATCCTTTGTTTGCCTTATTTCATCAGCTCTGAGTCAATGAAGTCAATCTTGGAAATATTCAGTGTTCAGTCTTTTCATACAATAGAACATGCTTGTAAAACAATTGTCTTCACAGGAGTTGCAACATTGACTGTAAAATCCCATGTCTAGACAGCAGTATCTGCAAAAATATAAAACTGAGAAAAATAGTAGACACTGCAGTTTTCCCTAGGCTTACTACTGATTTTGCAGATACTGCAAATGGCCCCCTAGATAAAGCATTGAAGAATCATTCTGAAACTGCAGTAACTTGTGGATTAGTGTTTCACGAGTCTAACAGGTGGCATATCTCAATTTCGAAAATTTTGCAGATACTGCAGTTTTCCATTTTAGGGTAGAATAGCATAGTAACAGGATGTAATAATATTGCTTCTAGAGATCTCTTATAATCTCTGCATTTATACAGCGTGCAATAACAGGTGGAATTAATATTAATTCAAGCCCGTGTCTGTATATCCTTGACTCCATTCTGTAGTGGATGCCGGAAGGAGAATTTTGAAGCATCTACGAAAGAAACTGTCTAATCCTCATTAATGCCCTTTGCCTCTCCTTCGTTAATCCGGTACCTGTGCTAATCCAACACGATTGCGCCTAATCCGTAGAGCTAGTTCGATTGGACTGACCTTCATCAGCACGAAAGTGGTTATATACTCCTTTTATTCTCATTTGTTTGTAAACTTTTTTTTTATGTTGTTTGCCTGAAAATTTCAATTCGGTCATACGCACCGTTTATATTTTCAGCTGAAAGACCTGGGTTCGACCCCGATGTGATTCAGAAATTTATTTCTGTTCCACACGTGATTGCGTGTTGATTATTTCTATATGTATATAATTGGCCTCTGTCGTGCAAACAGTTCGTCATGGCAATGTTTTGTAACATTCTGCACTTTTTCGTTATCTAATTTCAAAGATAATTTCCTGTATTATTGTAATTTACCCTTACCAGTACACATATAATGTTAATCTTTCATAACATTCTGATATACTTTTAATCCTTCGGGTTTTATTGTCAGAACACATGAATGACATTTATCCTAATTCGATACTCTATATATACTTATTAGATTTACATTGCGTCATCTGGCACCTTGCTCTGATTTCGAGAGACTAGGCTTCTTTTTTTTTCGAGGAGTTGTCATGAGATGACGCAAAAATCCGCACTAACTACTTCAGAAGCGAAAGCCTCTGATGAAACTATATAGGTCAGCTTAATCTAATATTTATTATAAAAGAGAGAGAGAGAGAGAGAGAGAGAGAGAGAGAGAGAGAGAGAGAGAGAGAGAGAGATCAGGCTACCCTGTTCATAAATTTCACAATCAGTTCAAAATGTGATCGGGATTTTCTCGCGGAGGCTCAAATACGAACAAAGAACGCTCCCACGCTTATTAAGCCGCGCATGTGCATAGCGTGATGCATCGCTTTCGGTTTCTCGTGTCCATCTCACGCCGTGCACAGCAAGATGTTTGTATTTTATATGCAGGTTTATGAAGAAATAATTATTATATTAACAAAATTAATGCTGCGAACTCAAAGAGGTGGAAGAAAGTCACATAGACAGACGCTCAGCAACCAAGTGCTCCGTGTGACGTCACAGAGCACAGCCATCCTCTCGGCAGCCTACGCGGTAACTCGCCTTATCTTTTTACATCTTGGTGCACAGTGCGTGAACGTGAATTTCACGCAACGCTTCCTCTTTCGTAAGGAGCTTTCCATCCAGCGTATTAGGAAGGACCAGGATCTTCTCTGGATCCTGGGAAGGAAGACCTGAACGAAGCGATCAGGACCGTGAAATCGTCTTTGATGCGTGGCGGAGGAGATCCCGTCGGTAAACTGATCTTTGCAGAACAGTCCGTAAGAAAGTCTATCCGGCTTTGCACTTACGAATAAAACCTAAACAGTAGCGCGTTTAAGATTATGACGCTTGTTATGTTAGATATCTCGTTCATAAAAGAAGAGGTCAATATGAATCTTGATTGCTGAAATAAATCAACATCATATTCTTCTGAAATTTGTACCACTTTCTTGTGCTTTGTTTATGTTTGTTTTTCATGATCAAGTTTAGCCAAATAACCAATACATGTTTATTTTTCATATCAAATTTAGCCAAACAACCAAGGAAGCTGAAGAAAAAATAAAAAGAAACCCTTGTAATGCTCACCTTGGCTTACTAGTTTAAGAGAAAACACTTGAGAAACATGGCATACTGGGTCAGTGAAGTCATAATGACGGGAGATTCACTGATTCACACTGATATGCAATCTCGGGCGCCCAGACGCCAGGGGATGGTTGCACATAATATTCTTCTTTCAAAAAAATGCTGTTTGTTTCAAAATGCTTCCAAGTAGCTTGCAAGCAACTGAAACGGTTTCTTCTTCATATGAAGCCTTATACGAGAGTGGAGGTCCCACCTGGAAGTGAAAATTCCAAGGGATTACATGACAACACACTTAAAAGAGAAAGAATGGAAATAGAACGTCTTTGCAAACCGCGACCTCCCTTTAGAGGATGAAGCCTTACAAAAGTGCAATCATTTATAGATCATCCTCCCAAAGAATGATGCAATTTCTTTCCAGCAAAAGAGAATAAGACTGGAGTGGACGCTGGGGACGAAATGTTTTTGCTGCTGCTTAAACACTCGAGACTTGTTGAATAGGATAAGACAAGGGCTCTGGACTCCTTTTAGTCAACTCTTTGGACCTTGTGGTTGGAGGCCAGTGTCACGTTGAAATGGCACTGAAAGGCTGTTTGGGGAATGGAATATAGAGTTTAGGCCAAAGGCCAAACACTGGGACTAATGAGGCCATTCAGCGCTAGAAAGGAAATTGAGAGTAGGTAGGTTTGAAAGGTGTAACGGGAGGAAAACCTCGCAGTTGCGCTATGAAATAATTGTTAGGAGAGCGTGGACAGCAAGATGGAAGAAAGATAATATGAATGGATGTACAGTAAAAGGAATGAAAGGGGTTGCAACTAGGGGTCGAAGGGACGCTGCGAAGAACCTTTAGTAATGCCTACAGTGCGCCCCGTGAGGTGTGGGGAGTGAGTGGAACTGCCGTAGTTTTCTTCAGTGGATCGTCACTGCTTAAAAGCAAATCAAAGACGTATTTCAGCCGGTACGCATCCCGACCCAACCTGTCCTGAGTTCGCCGTGCCCTTAACCTGGCCAGGGGGGAGCTTCGCCCCCCGCCCCCCCACACCCCAACGAAGCATCCTGCGACGTGTGCGCAACTATTCTGCAGCACTGCCTCCTTTCCATTCTTCTCACTAACTTTCAAAAGGCCTTCCCACTCCCCCATTGGTTGCCAAGTTGCCCGGACTCTCCGAGCCACGTTCCCCTTCCCACACCCACGTCTGGTCTCCCCTACCCGTCCCCCCCGACCCCCGCACCCCAACATCGGACGCAGAATCCTTCCAGGGTAAAACGTATAATGACGAACATAGTTTTCCTTTCATTTGTTTCTCAGGGGAATGATTACGGGCTAGGAGTGGACACATTTTTAGTTTTCCGTAAAGGAAAACTATTATAGACACGGCTATTTGTCTGGCTGTCCGCACTTTTTCTGTCCGCCCTCAGATCTTGAAAACTACTGAGGCTAGAGGGCTGCAAATTGGTATGTTGATCATCCATCCTCCCATCATCAAACATACCAAATTACAGCCCTCTAGCCTCAGTAGTTTTTATTGCATTTAAGGATAAAGTTAGCTATGATCGTGCTTCTGGCAACGATATAGGATATGCCACCACCTGGCCGTGGTTAAAGTTTCATAGGCCACGGCTCATACAGCATTTTACCGAAAGATAGATCTGTTTTCGATGGCCTTGCTTATTAGATGTACAGAAAACTCAATTTTTTACTTACTTTTTTTATAGTATTTCATATCTTAAAGTACAAAGTTTTAACCAGTGGGTTATTTTTCCTTCAAAATGGCTTTGCATTTTTTCTTTTTTTCCTTTTTTTCTGAAGCACCGTGACTGGATCTGAGCCTCATAGAGAGTCTCCCAGAAATAAACGGATAAGCACGCACACGAGAGGCGACATCTCCGTGACGTGCTCAAGTTACAGAGCGCTACAAAAATTTTAATCTTCTTTCACAACGGCGTAGCTCAACGGTGCTTCTCAGACTTTTGGCTGGTCCGTTGATATGTTGGTTAGTGTCGTGGCGTGCCGTGCAGATGTGGCGGGTTCACGTCTCTCCCAGGGCGATGAAAAATCACTGGTTCTGTATCATGATCAGTTACTGCTGCTGTGTAGGGGTGTCTGCTGCGGTGGGAGGTTGAAACCAACATTCTTTGGGAGGTTGAATTTCAAGTCAGTGGCCCCTTTGGTGTACTTGTTCCATGTGAATTAGTTTCATATACTAAAATAATAATAATAATAATAATAATAGGAGTGATTCATTTGTTTAACCAAAGACATGGTTATTTTAATGACATTTGATTTCAGTATATTTAATAAATATTTTAGTCATATTTATCCTTATGCTAAGTATATATTTTGAATATCAAAGTTTAATATATACTTATTTTTCGTTGGTTCTATCTAATATCATTCTTCATTTCTTACGTTCATATTCTAACACTGAATTCTATTAGTATGTCATCATTCACCTATTCATTATCAATCATATCATTAATTTATATATTTCACCTTCATTACGGCGCTGAATAATTCTTCTTCTTTTAAAAAAAAAAAGAAGAATTACGGCACTGAATAATCCTGATGGGTCCCGACGCCTGGTCTTCAAGACCTAAACTTCACAATCAACCAGTCAATCAACAAGCAAAAGTTCATTTCCAGCCGAAGAATGAAGCCGAGACCAAGAAAGCTGTTCCCGAATGACCAGAAAGGTGGGAAGTAGATTATCGGAATCCGATATTCTTATCATGGAGAACAGGTCACTGGTTACATATCTGCAGTGTTAAGCAATATATGAAACCTGAAGATATTCTGGGTATGTGACGGCCGCCGAGAAACTGTGTAAGTGTATTGATTTAATGATGGCGCAACGACACGAGAGAGCGAGAGAGAGAGAGAGAGAGAGAGAGAGAGAGAGAGCAGATGTTTCCTTCCGTTCACTGCCGATATCTTTCCATGCTCAGAATATTAGGTACTGGGTTATGCAAGACGTCATATAGATTAATTATTTCATCGTTCTCTCTCTCTCTCTCTCTCTCTCTCTCTCTCTCTCTCTCTCTCTCTCTCTCTCTCTCTCCCAATAGGCTGGTTATTTTCAGGACCCGGTCCCCTTTAGTGGATAAGCTGAAAGACAAAGAAATCTAGATTATGCAAGACGTCACATAGATTAATTATTTCATCATTCTCTCTCTCACTCTTTCTCTCTCTTTCTCTCTCTCTCTCTCTCTCTCTCTCTCTCTCTCTCTCTCTCTAAGAGGCTGATTATTTTCAGGAGCCGGTCCTCTTTGCTGAATAAGCCGAAAGATACAAAGAAATCGAGATCATCGATGTACTTGCTCATTTAACAGTATAAGAGAAACCACCATATTACAGTCGTTTGGGATATAGCGAAAGGAGCTATACAGAACGTCTCCCTTTTCACTTTTTCTTTATTTATCGTTGTCGCGGATGGAATAATGAGGCACCAAAGTACGCGGATAATGAATGGCGTCAGCTTATAGTAGAACACGATAATGAATAGCTTAAATTTCATTATTTAAACAGTAGCTGTATTGAAGTGCAAAGTAGTCCTCAAGTGTTGTACTGTTGATATACATATGTTTATATATATGCATATGTAAACATATATGTGTGTGTATGTCTGTGTGTGTGCGTGTGTGAGCTCACACACATCAAAAATAATCGTTAGGTACGCGAACCATCGGTTAGTCAAAAGTACCCATTTGTTTATTGTTCTGATTACTGGACACGATACGAACATAACAATACTGATCTTCGCAGCGCTCCATAATGAGTGAGGAAATAATGAATTAAAATAATAAGAGTAATAATAATTCAAACTAAACTCGCAGCTTTATTTCTATAAGAACTTTTTACAGTCCTTCACGCCCTGCGCCTGCTCTTGAGTTAGTGCGTGCCACTCGCTTCGCAGAGTGTCGGAATCTTCACTTTACTGAGTTTCCACCGCTTCTTTTTGAGGTTACATGAATGAATGTTGAAGTTCCGTCATTGTCACCTTACACATTCATTTACTTTTTGTCCTTTTAACTTTTTAGTTGTCTTATAATGATTTCATCTGCTATTCGTTAAATAAAAATGATCAGTTACTGCTGCAGTGTTGGGACGAGGTCTGCTGTGGGAGGTTGAAACCAACATTCTTTGGAAGCTTGAATTTCAAGTCAGGGGCCCCTTTGGTGGGCTTGTTCCATGTGAGTAAGTTTCATCTGCTGAAATAATAATAATAATAATAATAATAATAATAATAATAATAATAATAATAATAATAATAATAATAATAATAAATAATAATAAATAAATAATAAATGTTCCTTTCCGTATATTCTTTGAAATCTTTGCGCGCAAGTTACAGATTTGTTCGAGTGTTTCAAATAATAGCTGTACTTCGTTGCCACTCGACTGTCTTTCTTCTTGAAATATAGGTGTGCCTTCTGTTCAGTATTGCAATGCTTGTTTATCTGTTTTGATAATTTTATAACAATTGTCCTTTTTAATTTTCGTTTTTGCCCGAGTCATTTTAATGATTGTGAATCTCTTTGCCTTTTTAGCCTTGAAAATGGGTCTTGTGGTCCAGAAACGGCGACAACTTTAATAAAGTCATGCTATCAACGGATCTTCGGATAGTGAGTTTATCTTGAACCGTTTGGAGTTATAATCTTGACCAAACAATGAGAGAGATAAAACCGATATGGCTAAAATAGAGCTCTAGGGTGATATCATCAGATAAAGGGTTATTTCTATAGACTTATAACACTTCCTCCCTGTAAGGGTTTAGCGCCGTCAGTGCACCTCGCGTGGTGCGTCGTAGGCATTACTTAAGGGTCTTTGCAGCGATCCTTCGGCCCCTAGTTGCACCCTCTTTCATTCCTTTAACTGTACCTCCGTTCATATTCTCTTTCTTTCATCTGATTGTCCACCCTCTCTGACCACTGATTCATAGTGCAACTGCTCTGAGGTTTTCCTCCTGTTACACTTGTCAAACCCTCTTACTGTCAGTTGCCCCTTTCAGCGCTGAATGAGCTCATAGGTCACAGCGCTTGGCCTGTGGCTTAAATTCTATATTCTATTCTGTTCTATAACACTTTTTGGTGGATAACAATACATAGGGGACACTTCTAAAAGTAGATTTAGAATCTTCTACATCTAGATATAGATAGCATGGACTTGGTAACCTCCTGCTATAGATAGCAGTAAAACTAGAAAGCTTTCTGGGAAGGGAAAGTAGATGTTGGGACATATGGTGATAATAATAGATATTACAGAATCGGAACAGACAGAATATTAATATTAGCCGACAGGACACTATGATTTTATAGTCGGAATGAAACCCCACTTTTAGTTTTCTGTAAAAGAAAACTATTGAGATGGTTTTGTCTGTCCGCCCGCACTTTTTCTGTCCGCCCTCAGATCTTAAAAACTACTGAGGCTAGAGGGCTGCAAATTGGTATGTTGGTCATCCATCTTCCAATCATCAAAAATACCAAATTGCAGCCCTCTAGCCTCAGTAGTTTTTATTTGATTTGAGGTTAAAGTTAGCCATGTCGATTACAATTCATGTGAAGGAGTATAGACATCATGTCTAGTAACTGTTAAGTTGTGTAATAAAAATCCACAATTATGTAGCAAATTTAATACTATGTAAAATAAACAAGCAAAGTCTTTCGAACATCGTTCAGTTGCTCGAAAATCTTTTTTCATTTTACTTAGTAATATATTTATTTTTACTATATAATTGTGGATTTTTATTACACAGATTGTTTGTCACGAGATTGTGAATTTCTTAGCAACTGTTAAATTGCTACTCTTCCTCGTTGATTGCTGCCTTTACCCTTATATTCTTCTTTATTTTCATTTAAGTTCGCGCGCTGTAAAGGTCACTTTCGGCTGTGGAGCGAAAGTAAACGAAAAGGAAAGTCTCTCTCGTCAGATGACATGCCAGTTCAAGCCACGGTCTATGCCCTTAGGGATACCTAGACCGTGGTTTTTCAACCTTAATTCTGCGGTGAGGTTCCACCTGACACAAAAAATGTCCGCCGGTCTACGAACAAGTCCCCTGATCAAAGTTACACGTGACGGGAAACATTGAGCTAAACGAACGAAATGAATCGGAAATGGCGCCTCTTGGTGGACGCTAACCGTTTATCCTACAGAACTCTGATAATGTGAGAGGCAGTGTTCACATCAGGGCGGTGCCCCTGTAGTGAATCCCAAGAGTGGCCCTCCACCCATGCTTAGATGCGGAGAGAGAGAGAGAAAGGACCCTAAGACATCTGGCTAGTTTGTTTCTTTATTTAATTATTTATTTATTCGTGGGGGCGTTGGGCGAGGGAGGTTCTGGGAGACACGAGGTGAGGCGTAGATAACACCCTGGGTTGAGACGGTCATCTTTGCTCGCTCTTAGTAATGATGCTTTGAGAAACAACAACAAGCAGTTGGGGAGCTTATATATTATTCAGGATTTCTCGGGTGATGGGGGACTAGAGAAGGACTGCTTCAGTGACGCAGGAGGAGGAGGAGGAGGTAGAGGAGGAGGAGGAGGAGGAGGAGGAGGATGAGTCCCACCACGAGATGCTGATACAAGGTCACCCTTAGGAATGATACTTCGACACGTGAATCAAGACTCGGTGTTTCCACCTTTTTTTCCCTTTTTCTCCATCATTTACCTCTGTTCAAAATGTTCAGACATTCATGAGGAGCAAGCAAAATTAATCCTGAAACTGCTGAGTAAGTTATTCTGCAAGGCATTAGGCGCATCTGAGAGATTATGCCATTTACGTTGCAAATCAGGACAATTTTCAGTACTATTTTGTATCCATCACATCTTTAGCGAGGATATTTTCCGCAAAATAAATTAAATGTCAGGCTAGTTGGATACCTTTATTTTTTCAACGCCATTTTACTTAATTTGGTCCCTCGCTGTTGTTCAACTATCAAAATTTCTCTGCGTGGAGACTTTCTGGGGGCACTTGCCTGTGTTATCTTCATCTCAACTACTTTCAGATGAATTGGTTCTATTTTCAATAATAACAACGGTAAGAGTGCTTTTAAGGATTGAATACATGTTATTAAGTTAATAAATAATCGGAAAACTCAGGGTGTTTATTTTTGGTAATCATTCTTTACAACATCACAGTAAAAAAAAACTGAAAATAAACTCTATGATTTATCATATTTCATTAAAAAGATAATGGCGGACTGTTTCATGTGGGTAGATCAAACACAAGCGTTCTCACCTAACCTTTTGGCTTCAACGCCTACACCATGCTGTAACAAATAAAGGCACGCCCATATATCCGCAGGGAAAATGATGAATGCAATAAAAGGACCGTCAACTAATCTGTGGGGTTCAACTTTATAAGCCGCAGTGGTCTCTGAAAATCTATTTCCACTTGTCTTTCCTTGGGGAGGGCCTCACCCCGTCCTCTTCTCTTGCATTCCAAGCACTTTAAGTGTGTGTGCTATCTCTCGAATACACCAGAAATGGCGCTATGCTACATTACGGATTATCCTAAGTCTGGGACAGGATGTTTATAAGATTAGTTATTTGTCTCGCAGCTTTTTCCTAAGTATTTTTCTAGTTTTGGCATTCTGCTAAAAAAATACTCTCCAGTAGCGTGCAACAACGATAATAACAACACTAACGGTTGAATCGAGGTTGTCATTTTGATATACTTCTTGAAGAGTCATTAGTTTTCATTGAGTTTTGGCATTTGACTGAAGAATAAAATCAAATTGCTACTGTGGATCGATTTTCATTTCTTGACATTCGAAATGGCGCATTACCAAAACAGGTAGCTGAGTTTCAATACGGTTTGAGTTGCATGCATACAGCTGCTTTGCGCCTTACATTTCTTGCTATTTTGTAATATAACACATTTATTATTATTTTTTGACATCTATGGAAAGACTGAGTTTTAAAATGTACCATTTATGAGGGTTTTCTGCAGCGTTTGTCCGAGCTGCTTATCATACGTCGCATTTTGTACTGAGAACTGCGTCATGAAAAAACTCCATTCGTACTGTCAACGCCTTTCGACTTCATTTTGGTAGAGTTATTTAATTTTTCACAACTTGCTTTATAATTGCATTATCATAAGTATAAACATACTTATATTAATTTTATTTTAAACAATAAAACATGCAATATACTTCTGAAGCGATCAAATCATAAAAACACTGTCCGCCACAAGACGAACGGTAAGCGGAAGTCCGAAGCAAGCGATCCGAACACATTATTGACCCAGCGAGAGTCCAGAAGGAGGAGAGCTGAGATCTTGCGCCATTTTGTCTAATCAGAAGCTGAAGAGTTAGTGAGACGCTGCTAGTGTCGCATGAAGTGGTCGGGTTTAAATGCCCTGAGCTGTGTAAGTATGCTTCTGAGATACTGTCAGTGGTGTTTGCGTAACGCGAGAGTGACGGTAATTGTTTCTGTCGACTTGTTAGGGTAATTAAAACGGGTTTTCTCGATGCTCTGCGTAACGTACGGTGAGGGCCGCCCTTGTTTTGCCTCGGCCGATCCCTCTGCGGCGTGCGTGCGTGAGGCCTTCCAGTGCACAAATAATCACAAAGGATGTTAGGTTGTAGCTTAATGCTAAGTTAGAATACGCTTAGGCGTTATCCTCTGCTATTCCTCACCTGTTTTTGGACCATTTAGGTATGGCGAGTGTGAAGGTGGACTTTATAAATTTACGTGAAAGGTCCTCGGAAACCTGAAGCCCAGCCTATTTTACCCTTTATTTCCAGCCATGGCGAGGATAGCATACGTTTTAGCTATTAACTTGATCATTTTTAAGAATATTCCCTCACGGAATTATCGATTATGAATGGAAGTTTCATTACCACTCCCCCTGGGCGCCGTGTTGTGTCCCATACCCGCTGGAATGGTAAAACGTAAACAAAAGACGGTAAATTTCTCAGCGACAGTAAATTTGCGGTAGATTTAAATATTAGCGTATTATTAATCACGTTAAGAAGACATTAGTTAACATAAGAACGCCAATATTAAAGTAATACAATACTAATAAAGTTATGCAACTGAACAATGCCCCTATGCCAGAAGGGAGGGTGTGTTATATAATGCAGGGCAGTTGAGGTAATTTAAGAATTTCCTGAGAAATTTACCGTCGTTTTTACTTTTATATTCATCCCCAAGGGGCTGGTTTTAGACATGCTGCCCCACGGAACTTTTCTGTAGAATTATCATAAAAAAACAGTCCTTCGGCAAAGTGCATAATTTAAACACTTTTGCCCGTTACCCTCGGCTAAGGCCTGGTGAAAAACTGAATAAAGACATACAGGGGTGAATCCTAACGTAACTTATTCTAGGGTGCCGTTCCTTGACCTGACCTGACCCTTGGTTGGACTCCCCCAGTGTGACACTGTGCACATTAGAACCGTGTGTGTGTGTCGTTCTGTAAACTACCCTTCAGAGAGAAGTCTGTCGCACATACATTTCGGTATCTTGGGGTGCAGCAGGCATGTCTTGAAAGGCCTAGCCACCACAACATAGCCTAGGCAGAATAGCTTGTCACACAGCTTACTTTGCATTGTAAACAGGCTGTTTTTCTTACAGAAAAGACAGTTCCGTGCATTCAGACCATAGGTTACTAGATAGATATCTATGTTGAAAACGTTTTATTTAGGTTAGGATGCATCCTGTGTCCTGTAAGCAGGCAGCAACCAGAGTGCAACTCTTATGATATTTCACCTGTGTTTCATTCTGTTGTTTGAATTTATTTTGTTTGCCCTGGAAGGCCTTTCACATGCACTATAACAACTTCAGATTCTGATGATTTATGCTGACAAAGTGACAAACTTGTTCATCGATCTGTTTTGTCTCTAGTACTGGCTAGTTTATTCTTTGAAAGGCATATCTGTAGTTCAGCCATCTAGGCTAGGTCAAGTACTCAGCTGACTGGGTCCCTTTTGGAAGCTTGGCTCAAAATAGTTGTTGGAGGAGAGAAAAACCTTGGGTGCCCCACAATCAAAGTTTAGTGGTAAACTTGAATCAGTTGATTTTGTTATAGTAATTTTCTTTTTATCCCTTAGGCCTGGTAGACATTGTTTTATAGTAAGAAGATTTTTGTAATGGGTAAATATCCTTGATGCTGATCTGTTTTCAAGCTAGGTATGAGCTCTTATTTTTGGGGTGTAACTTAATTTTCACATTTTCTTAAAATTTTTACTTATAAATTTCATGTGTATAATTGGCAGTGTCCAGGAATTTACACTTCCTGTACGGTTAAGCACCATTTGCAGGTGTATTTTCTATTAGCATGGAAATAGTTACTTTACTCATCAGTTCTCAGTTTGGTAAATGTAAAGGAGATGGCTCCACAGAGATGTCATTTAATAATGTAATTTTTTTTTTTTTTACTAAACTATAGAAAAGAAATTTACAGAGACAATGAGAAATGTACTGTCATTTGTTTATTTGTTCATTTTAGGGGCTGTTAATGAATGTGGCGAGAGCAATAGACAGTAAATTTCTCATTATTTCACCTGTTTTGCATTATATACACCCTTTATACTATATTCTTGAGTCAGAGGTTATATTGAGAGGATGTTTTCCTACAGCCAACTTTTATATTTACCCTCAGTTTCCACATATATGATAAAAAATTAATTCTCAGAAAACCATCAGAAATAGGAAACTGGTATGTGTGAAGAATAACTGTAGAAGAAAAATTACACCTATGTGTCTAGGGCTTAGAATTTATTTATAATTTTCTAAAGGATTTATAGAAAAATTCTCAGTATTGACAAGTAGGTTTTTAAGAATTGCCCCCAGAGGTTTCAGATTTTGTCTGACACAAATTGGTGTTCTAGTGGTTGAAGGGTGCCTGTTTTGAGTTGTCAGTGGTGTATTACTGTTTAAAGATCCTGGGAGAAGTATGTACAGTAATCAAGTTCTTTTCTAACTAAAAGCAAAGCTAAAAATGGCCCTAGGGTCACGTCATGGTGGTTGTAGTAGTGTGTTGTATTTATTGACATACTTGCTGTATAGAATTTATCCCTCACCCTCCATGTTTGGTAGCAAGCAATTTTATGTATATGTTTTGTTTTTGATGTTCTATTTTTCTTGGCTGTTAAGCATGCATTAGAGGAAAATAAAATCTATGGAGCAAAGAAGTCACTTACATGTAGAACTACGCTAAACATTTGTAATGATGCTTCAGCAAGGTAATGAATATGAACAGTTAAAAAATATATATGAATTTTCAAACTCAACCACATGAGGTGTCATATTTTAAAGTCTATAGTGTCTTGGTTTGCCGAGGCGTAAGGTCCACGCCAGACCTGTTGTCCACAACAACGTCTTAATATTTCAGGCTGCCATTGTGCAAAGGCTTATGCCTACATAAAAGGCTAGCTTAATCAGTACCCACCAACCAAGTCACCCCAGGAAATTCAACATTTTTTCTTGTGTAATTAAGATATTTGAAATATTTTTAAAAACAAACCCTTTAGGTGAGCCCCATTAGAGTATTGTGATTAAAATGGTGAGGTTAAACTACTGCAATAATAATACTGAAAAGTGAATAATCCACTTGGATTTTTTTTTTTTTTCTCCCAGCTTTTTATAGTAAGTGGATTTAATGATGCTATGAAAAAATAGGTGAAATTGAAATTGAAAGGTTGCTATAAGTGCTGTGATAATGCTTGCAAAATTGATTTAATGAAATTTTTGTTTATTGCAGACCAATTACACCTTAGCGCAGTTTTAAATTTGGAATAAAGATGGAGGTGAGTGTTTAGGGTACCACGGAAATCATTTTTGTAGATTTTGTTCTGTGTTACATTTAGTGCTCCATCCATATATTTTTTTTTTAATTTACTTTTTGATCATTTTTCATTTGTTCCTTTCGTTCTAGTTTTGTGCTGTTTCAATATGTATGAATCTTTATTTGCTTTTATATACTTCAAATCCTAATGTTATACTCTTCACTTGAGTGCTAAATTCGTTAGTTTTAGCAATACAGTTCTTTAGATCATTGTCCATTGTCCTAGTTCCTAAAGTACTATAGTACAGTACTTAGAGCATCACTTTTGTAGCAGTTGCATGCACTTCCTTTTTTTAGCATCTCAAATATGACGTAAGAGCAGCTTGTAAACACCGTTGTGGTTACTGTTGTACATACTGTCTAGTTTGTCAAGACGTAAGAAGGATTCGATGTACTTTCCCAAACATTACCCCAGCATATCAATGGCAGCATTGTAACTAGTAGTAGTATTGGCTGATTTGGGTTCAGTTACGTTCAGGTCAGTTTATACCTATTGTTTTGCTGATCACCCTAACTTTATGATAGGTATGTGGTGCTTGGTGGAGTTCAGTTTCACTGTTGTAATAAGGTCGAGTGATCAGTAACGTCAACGGACAATAATTTTGTAATTTTTGAAGTTTGATTTGTGATAGGGTTTCATGTTTTGAGATGTTCCAGTCCAGATCTGTGTTGAATAAAAAGTACAGCATTGAGGTGCTGTCCCTGTTCTATTACCAAGTCAAGTCAGGTGAGTGGTGCAGTTGCACTTCAGTTTTTTTGTCACTTGCAAATTTTGATGGGATTTCATCTCTGGTATCGTTGAGTTTCCTATATTATTGTGTACACAAATGTAAGGTGTTGGCGTGGATTGTATGGTATGTAGAATAAGAATTATTCCCTGCTTGTCATGCTTATGAGAATTTTTTCAGCAATGCGATCTCAGAAACACTTTCCGAATATTGACACTTTGGTTGTCAGTACTTTGTTCTTTTTGCTCTAATGATATTTTTGAATTTCAGTACTGCACTGGTTCCTTGGTTTGGAAATTAGAAATGTTATATATTGTACATGTCAGATCATGTACAGCTTTTCTTGGTCTGTAATTGAGAAGTGTGAGGCATATCATGTGAAATTGGAAATTTCTCTGTGTGTGTGTGTGTGTCAACTTGTCATATTGGATAGCTTGTAAAACATCACTTAACCCTGTTGCTGCCAGGATCTCGAATATTCTGGTGTAAGGAACACCATGACCTGTGCAAATCCAAGTTTTTAAACAGGCATGTGTTAGAGCATGAATTTAGTCCAGTGTACATAAAGCCCATAGGTTGTTAACGAATCTACAAGTTGCAAGAGGTTTGGAATCTGATTTTATTGTTGTTGGATGTGTTTTCTCTGGTTTTACTATTTCAGATGGGTGTGGTATATCTGGTGTTACTACTCTAGGTGGTTGTGGAATATCTTGTGTAGCTCTTCTAGATGGTTTGGGCTTCCCTACATATTAGGTGATGTGGCTGTTATTTGCTTGAATTTTGTAGCCACAGTGTACATTATTGGAATGTTTGACTGCACCTGCTGTCTCTCCTGTGAAGTGCAAATGGAAATAATCTTGTCGCTGTGTGAATTGCAATCTGCAAGTATTGTGAGAGAACATCAGATAAGGAAAGAACCAGTGGGCCTGGTTGTGTAGTACTTATTTTGCCAGCAATGTGAGAGGTCCACAATTATATGCAGTTATTTTGGGTGAAATGCACTGGTGGATACATCTCTATTGTAGGATACAGTATCATTGCTTTGTAGGTTGTAAGAATACAGTACAGTATTCACATGTTACTAATGCCATGTAGGTATTCAAATTGATGTTAACATCTGCCCTTGCCTAATATCTTTTACTCTATCACTGTTAGAGCACTTTTTGTAGTAACTGCTTTTGTCTCAGGTTGGCTTTTTACACAGATACAGTATCTTCTGTTTGCAATTTTGGTTTCCCCTTATACAGTTGCACAGTAGTTCCCATTTGTATGCTGTAGAAGTTCTCTCATGCCCGTAAGGTACGAAAAAGGCTACCATTAACACCATCCTTATCCTCTCTTAGAGCTAGCTGGGGAGAGATTTCAAATTCTGTTCATAGGTTAGATATGACCGCCTTTTTTTGGCAAGATATCAGGGGATGCTTAATGCTATTTATGTGGTAATGTCCCTAGTAGACCAAAGAATTATTGGAATAAAAGTTATGAAATACAGTAGAATAAAGTCATTAGTAATAGGGTTGCTAGTTTTGTCTGATAAATTTCATGTAACCAGAAAATAGATAATACAGTATTGTAGTTTACAAAAGTATCTATGTATGACTTCCTGTATCAGAGCATTTGTGTAAATATTTGAATCATATAATTTAATTAATGTTGTGTCGGCTCGGTAGATCTGAAGGATTAAGTTTCATTCCATGGCCTGTTGATGTATTTTGGCTTTGCTTTTTGACCTTTCTTCCACCAAGTTCTTTTGGTTGCAGGTTTCCAAGCCTTTTATTTTTGTTAACCCATTTTTCTTCTAACAAGTTAACCCTTAACTACACGAAAGCATTGTCAGTTTCAAGTTAGGCCTGGGCAGGAGTCTCTAAATGTGCTTTTATTGTTGTGCTGTAGTTACGCTACGATTGAAGACCTAAGTTTAGTCAACATGGATATTCAAGTATATTAGTGCTGCTGCATATATTTCTGCAAAAATACAAAATTAGGTTGAAAATAGCCAAATTCATAGAATCTTACAGCTGTAACCCTTAGTACACTTTTCTGGTCTTGGTTTGGTTTTAGTGTTAGTCATTGTTTTAGAAGTACTGTAGTATTGTAGTTTTATTAGTCTTACTGAATCTTTTAGTGTTCATAGAAATAATTTAACTTAAATGACTAAATTTGGAGAATTTCACTTCCTTTCATTTGAGATCTTGAGAACTTGTTGCATAGTTTGAATGCAATTGATCTTTAGAACTAATTAAATTTTCTAGGAGTCAAAACAGTGGCCCAATTTCCAGTAATATGGAAGATCTGTGATAACTAGTTTTCCCAATTTGTTTGAATGCCATTGAATTCTTGCACTGTTGTGTTACTTTGATTTACAGTTTCATGCAACCCATTTTCATTGCTGTATATTTTGTCATGTTTTCTTACCAAGCTTCCTCGTTATTCAGCAGTTTTTGACAATGGAGTCCAGTATAGTAGATACAGTTTCATTTCCACTTAAGTAATTTTGTAAGTTGTCAAATCTAATTTTATTAATTAGGTGTGAATATACTGAACTGTTTTTAGCATTCAATATTAAAATCATTAGTTGTGTTGAAAGTGTTTGCTAAAGATATCCTGACTTGTAATTAAGCAGAGGTCTTCAAGTGTAATATTATCTGGATCTTGCCATTTTAGTAGCAGAACTTTAATATTAATATTGTTTGCATGTGCCTCTTGTGGGTCATTTGATGCTGCTTGTCAAGAATGTTAAAACGATCATAAGGTTTTGCTAATGTTAGGTGATGGTGTTGACATTATTGCGCTTTGAGTGGAATGGTGTCCTCATCGTTACCCGAAGTTAGAAAAAGATGATTTTTATGTTGCAAGTACATACAGTAGTTTTTGAGAACATTGTAAAAAGAAAATGCCTTTTGTTCCCCTTCTATTACTCTCTCTCTCTTCTGTATAGATTTGGAGATATGATGAGGGGACCAGACCCACCACCAATATCCATAGTATCCAGTACACCGTAAGTTTGTTTGTTGGTCTAGGCTATATCCGGAGTTTGATTGATCAAAGCGTGCATGTCTCTCTGATGGGTCGCTGATTCCTGATTGAAAAAGGAGTGCATCTGAGATCATGTCTCGCCAGGTGTGGCCGTGATCGATGATTATAAATGCAATGACCCGTGTGGTTGCGACTGGTTGTTTGTCTTTGTGATAGGTAGTGTTTAGGGAGGATGCTGCTGCCGCTACTACTACCACTGCTGCTACTACTACTACTACTACTACTACTGGTTGTAGAACTAGGTGATGTCAGTTTGCTTGTGTGCGCGAATGCTGTGTGTGGCTAGTGTGTGTTTGTGGTGTCTAGGGTAACATGGATAAGTGTGTGGGTTGTCCCAGGTGTTGTGGCTTGATGCTTAGGCTGTGCCTATGAGTAGTACTCCAGTGCTCATCAGCCTTGCCTTCTGATCTCTTATAAAATTTATACTGAATGAACACCACTTCTATTGTCTTTCCTCACGTTTCCTACCCGCTGT
The DNA here is from genome assembly GCF_040412425.1 of Macrobrachium rosenbergii. Taxonomy (NCBI): domain Eukaryota; kingdom Metazoa; phylum Arthropoda; class Malacostraca; order Decapoda; family Palaemonidae; genus Macrobrachium; species Macrobrachium rosenbergii. Next base: position 13,834,578 of record NC_089777.1, on the reverse strand, counting down.
ATTTCCCATTGTATGTGTTCCCCTTTTTCAGTCTGAGATATATTGGCATTTTACATTTTACTGATATGAAAGCCGCTGGTGTGAGTGACGTTACATATTGTTTCTCCCCTTGACAGTTGCAAGGCAATGGCTTAGGCCTTGGGGAAATGCTGAATGCAATGGCAGCCCATCAGCACATGTATTCAGCAGCCGCAGCCTATGGTAGTCTAGAGGCTGCTGCGTATGCTCAGTATCCACAGTACGTTACGCAAGTTAGTGTAAGTGTTTCCTAGATTTTTACAAATTTTTCTTTTGCTGGTGTGATATTGTTAGTTTAGTATCTTAAGTGTCAAAAGTCACGCTGTTGGCTGTGCGGTTCAGTGAAGAACAGCTGTTACAGTATTTGGTGTTAAGTGGAGCTTTTTACTCCTCCCAACTGGATGGGTTTTGATTGTGGAATGTCTTTGTTAGAGTGCGTATCTTGCTCCTGCTGCGGCCCCAGGGGGGAGCAGAAGTCATCGTAGCAGTATTGATCCGTACGATGGCTATGCTGCTGCTACCTATGATCCAGATCCCCCACGCCATCGAGAAAGGCGTGATCGCGAAGAAAGGCGGAGAGATAGAGACAGGGATCGAGATAGAGATCGAGATAGAAGGGATAGAGACAGGGACCGCCGAGATAGGGATAGAGACCGTGATCGAGATCGTGACAGAGACCGCGATCGAGACAGAGACAGGGATAGGGATCGTGACCGCGACCGCTGGAGAGATGACGATCGCGACCGAAGCCCTCGTCGAGATCGAGATCACAGGGATTACAGAGACTATGACCGGGACAGAGATCAGTAAGTATTGAGTGGTCCATTTGTATTGCAGTTATGTAGATAGATACGCTGAGCAATAAGTTAATGTTGGATTTGATTTTGTGGTTTCATTCTAGTTCATAAGATTAAAAAATTTGTCAGGTATTGAAGGCATATTACAGTACGTAGAGATGTGATAAAAAATTCCTTTTATTTGCTGCCTCTGTAATGGTTTTGAATTTTATTTCAGCTATGATGATGAACGCACTGATTACAAGTCTCAACCCCCAAACAACACAATAATGGTTAGAGGCCTTGCACAACATATAACAGAAAATGATGTAAGTGCCATAATAGTTGTATAATAATGGACAGCTTTTTTTTTTTTATATGTAGTACATTCATGATATATGGAGTGTTTTGTACTGTGGGAATTGAAGTCAAGCATCTATAGTGTACAGAGCTTTACTGCTTCGTCACATGTAAACATTCAAGACATTTCTAGTTTTATTATACAGTTAAGTAATATATACCTGTATTATTACTTACTCAGGTGTTAGGGTAGCAGGTTATGCTTTTTCTCCTGCATATTAGGTGTTTACACATTTTAGTGTAATTGTAAAAATTATTCTCATTTTTTTAAGGAATTAAAGGAATGAACAGTACAATATTAGGAGAAATAACATTGCAGTACGATGGTCTGTTTTGAGGTAGTTTTAACATGTATTTTTACGTTGCATAAGTTGTATGACAATTTGAATAATGTAACAAGACAAGTTTGAACTGAAAACTCTTGAACCACTAAATTTTACAAAGGGAAAGAGCAAGTACTTAATCTTAGGTTGTGGAACAGTGTGTCAAGGTTTGATCACAGATCTTTTGGCTGCTCGTGATATTCAGTGCTTGTACTTTCACCAGTGTGGATGTAACTTAACTCATTAGTAACATGAAGTTAAAGTGCAATGGTTGTTGGGTAATTTGAAGATGTTTACACCTATTGCTTTCCAGTTTATTTTTTAAATTGCCAATAATTGTTGTTGGTAAAGAATCAAGTCTTAATGAATTTTTTTTTCTGTTTTCCAGATTCGTGCTGATATTTTGGCGTGCAATCTTATGCCAAAAGACATAAGACTTGTCCGGAAAAAAGAATCAGGTAAAGTCACATTCCCATGGGTTTTTTTAGCCCCACAAACTCCTCAGTTTTTATGTTTTAGTTCCCATTTTCTGTTATCCATGTTCTTTCCTGTCCACTTGTGTTTATCTCGCTGGCTGTAGGAAGCCACAGGTCACAGGGCTATTTAGGAATCAGCATACAATTATATCGATTGTCGTCACACTAAATCCAACTCTTCCAGGTGCCATCACAATGACTTCGCAGATACACCAGCAGCTCTGTTCATGGTTTTATGCATTATTACTATTGTTATTGTATTTTATTGAGTTTGTGAGGTCATTTTCAAGTTTTGTAGTTACTCTATTTGATATGCACTATTACTCAATTATGATAAATTAGTATATTTTATCATAATTTTGAACTGTATTGATATTCAAAGTATACAATGTAGATTTCATGGCTTAGATCAGTGCAACATTTAAATCTTCCAAGTCATAGTCATACTTGTGTAAAATAAAATTGGAATTAATTATAAATATTTGTCAATGTGATTCATATATAAGACAGTTGTTCCCATCTTTTTGTGTCCTCTGAGTTTACAGCAAATGATATTATTCTTTGATCCCTCTCTTTGAGTATTTGGCAGGGATGCAGCTGCAGGGGCAAGGCAACTCTATCAAATCTTAGTGTAATTAGTTGTTGAATGTTTCCATTTAGTGTGGATGGCCATTTGTACCTACTTTACAGTATATACGTGTGTAAGAAATATTTTTTAGAGTAAAGAGTGTGCTTGTGAATATTTTGTATTGTGTGAAAGGGTATTGAGGAGCTGTTGTGACTGCAAGTGGTGTGATATTTATTTAGTTTTGATGGTATGTTGTTAGTGGCCCCCTGTGACCTTTGAAGTAACCCAGTTCTTATGCTAGTAATGGAGAAGAAAAAAAAAAGCCAGCGAGGTGGGCATATAGTGGTTGGTTAGTGGCCACAGGGCCAACTCACGGCCAATAGAGGGAGCAACGTTGAGTGTCCCTCCTCACGCCTTCTTAAAGAACATCATTAATTAACACTTGCTTGTGTGTGTTCTTGCGTCTAGGTGCATCAAGAGGCTTTGCCTTCGTGGAGTTTACGACGGTACATGACGCCACACGGTGGATGGAAGCCAAACAGGTATCGCGGTGAATCCCTGCCGGCCCGGCCCGGCCCACGGCAGTTCCCCCCGGCTGGGTCCTTGGACCCCATGGCCATGGCCAAGGGGTCATGGTCCAGCCAGCTCTGCCAGTAATACTGGGTTTACCTTTCCTATAATACATCATCATCATCATAGCCATTTTGGTTCCTCTGTTATCATTTTTTGCTTCCAATGTTGAGTCAGATAACTCTGGTGTCACTTTCTCTGAGGAACTGTTAATGTTAGACTTGACCAGTTACTGTACATGTGCGTTATGAGAGTATATATTATATATATATATATATCGCCCTTTTCATCCTTTATATAGCTGCTACTCCCTTTAAGCATCAAATCTTGTTTTCTACATCACTATGAGTGCACAATAGTTTTTTCTTTTGTCTGAGTTTTTAAAGTCACGCTTGCCCATTTTGTTCTTTGATATTGTACATTTTATGTGAGCATGACCTTTCTCTATTTCCATGGGATGAATGTCTGAGTGACTGAACACAAATTGTAGTTTAAGCTGACTTAGGAATCAGTGAACCTTTAATTGTAGATTTTTTGCTCATCTAAGGCAGTGGCTTATTAACAATTAGAGCATGGCCAGGGATTTACAGATTTAAGACCACTTCTGAAATCATTGAATGAGATAGCTGTACTACCTGTACTCTGATAATAGATAAAAGCTTTTTTTAAAACCTCTTGTATACCCTTTTGCTTTCAATAATTGCTTTTTGGTTTAATGAATTACAATTGCTATGAAGAGGTGGTCTTATTCTTTTCAAGAGAAGGTAAAGTAAAAACAAAACAGTAAAAAAAAAAAAAAAAGAAGCTTTTACTCTTTGAAGTCCCTAAAGAGCACAACATTTGAAGGATGCATGCTTGCGTCAGTCATTGATATTGATTAGCTACTGAAAATAGAACCAGGAGCAAGTTTAAGGGCAACCCTGCGGGACCCTCTGCTGCTTTAACAGCATCAACAACTACAACCACTACAGTAAAGTGCTCACCCGATACATCCACATCATCCATGTTCGGCACCAGGTTCTCCTCCAGCCAGGGTGTTGGCACTCCTCCTTCCTCTGTAGATTGAGCTTAGTGACTTTTGCCTGTTGTTGCCATATGTGGGATTTAGGGAAGAGCTCTTACACAGGTATGATGAGACCCTCTGTCGCTCTCACGCGCTCTCTGTTCCTCTCTCTGATTTTTACGCTCTTTTTAAGTGTATTTTTTTTGTGTGTGCTCCTTCTCACCTTTATACACTGTTTTAACATTTTACCATACTGGCATTAAAGCTGCATTTAAAATACTTACCCACTATTTATTAGTTGTGTCCGCCTGGTGGATTTGCTCTTATCTAGCCCATGCAAGGCTGAGTAGGAGACCCAAAAGTCACGGCTCATGTAAGAATCAAAAGCACTCTCTCTGAGGTCTGGAATTAATTCAGGGATTGGAATCTTTTCCAGGGTGTACTTATTCTACAAGATGTGTATAGGGCAACGTTGCAGTATTCCATTCCTAAAGAGTCGTCGGAGAGGCAGTCCAAGGCTTCTCAAGATTGGTTTTGTATCAGGGTAAGTTGTCGAATGTCTGGGTGATGATAGTGTTGAAATCTTGGATTTTTTTTTTTTTTTTTTTTTTTTTTTTTTTTTTTTTCCTACTAATTTTTATTAAAAGTATTATTAAATTTGGTGATAAGATATGAACTGTTTTTAATTCGTTCTTCTGTTTTCAGTGTGGGGCACACAATTTTAAACGGCGGGATTCATGCTTTAAATGTTCTGCGCCTCGTCACGTGTCAGAAGCTGGGGAGGAGGGCAGTGATGAAGTTTGTACTTACCCAACAAATAGTAAGTGTACTTTTTGAGAGATCACTATTTTGTTTATGCTAGAAAAGTTGGTCTTTTGAGTCATTAAACTTAGTTTACTTAGAATTATAGTGTAAGTTGACAGGTATGTGTTGGGAATCTAAGTCCTCAGCAGGAAAATTTGAGCATGAGTTAGGAAACATTGTATTTGCAATGCACTTATTGTTCCTTCACATAATTCTCAGGTGTGAAGGAGACATTACAGCAATCAATATACAGTAAAGAATTAGAAGAGATTAAAAGCAAAATAAAACATCTTTACCAAAATTCTAAGATTACTATGTGATTTTCTCTTGAAAGTTCAACTTTGGTTGTCAGGTTATTGCAAGAATGAAAAGGAAAGATTGACAAAGGTCCCTTGATTTTAGTATTTACAGGTAACTTAAATCTTAAGGTATCTGTGTTTCTACTAATTGTTGTGTTACGATATTTGCTGTAAAGTAGGCATTGTGTTCTTTTCAATAAAGGAATTTTCTCTTTTCTACTAATTGCATGACTTGACTCAAACAAGGTTGGGGTTGCCCCAGTCTTAAAAATTAATCTGCTAATCAAGACAATGCTTCCGTTTCCAGTTTTACTGCTCCGTGGGTTAGATGTTTTAAGTACTGAAGAGAGCGTGCTACAAGCCATACAGCACGTAGGGAGTGATCTGCCTATAAGATCTGTTCGCATAGGGAGAGACCCCTTGACAAATACATCTAGAGGAGTGTGTTACCTAGATCTCAATTCTGTCTTAGATTCCATGCAACTCTACAACAAAATAGCTCATTCCCCACTTACCATCGATGGTAAACAGGTTAGTGATGACTGCTGCTTCTTCCGGTAGTTAGCCTTGACTATCAACCACGTACTGTATTATCAGGAATATATGCCCTGTGGCCTTGTATAAACAGTGCATTTTGCAAATGCTTATTTTGTACCAACCTTAGTAAGAGTGAATTGAAATATATGATTTTGTTATTTGTTCACAGGTTACAATATCTTACTTCAAACTTAATCAGAATAATGGAAGTAGTGGCAGCTCAGGTAAGATCCATTGTTTTGAAATCACATTTAATTTTGTTAATTTGCCCGTCAGGTATTTTTTAAGGGATTTAAATATGCATATGTTTGTGATCTTTTCACAATACCTTTCCTAGTGGTCATCACAATTTGGGCCATGTTAGTTAGATGTACAGCATTATTTAGCATTCCCAATTGGCTTTCATTAAATTTCAAAAGTGTTAGTCAGGTTCTATGTTAAAAAGTAATGGGTGGATTTTAATTCTGAGTGAAAATACAGGAATTGCTAAGTATGAAGTCATAGTGGTTTTTATCTCAAGACAAGAAATCCCTCCTTAGTTACAAAGAAATAGAATTTTCGACATCACAATAGGAATGTAAGAGTTAATACAAGCTTTGTATATTGAAGAAATGCCTAAATGGTTACGGTAGCTATGCTTCATAATCAGCCTTTGTAATCTAGTTATGGTGAAAACACTAATATTAAAGTATATGGAAAGTGTAAGTTGTTTTGTAGAGATTAAGTTATTTGAGAAGTTAATTTACTCTTTCAGTTGAAATTCACCCATAAAGTATGATGTAAAGAGTGCATCAGCTGAATTTTCATGAAAATATATATATTGGTATTAAATGGTTGCTTTTTTCTAAATAGGTAACAACTGGTCAAGTCAGCAACAATATCAGCAACCGGCAGAGTACACCGCAGGTGCTGACATTAAGCAGTTAGCTGAATACAGTGCCTCTTTGTACGCTCAAACACCAGAGGAACATGCTTCTTATGTACAGTACTATACAATGTACTACCAGCAACAGGCCCAGGTAAGAATGTAGATTTTATTTCCTTGGTGTTTTGTTGAATGTTAAACCCCGTAGGGCGGGTAGTGTCATCAGCACACCCCAGCTGCAACCCCTTCCATTTCCTTTTACTGTACCTATGCTCATATTCACTTTCACTCTCTTATTTCTCATTCAACACTGAATGACTTTGTAGGCCCAAGTGTTATATTCCATTTCTGTTCAATGTTAAGGCCCCAGTTTTGTGGTTTGAATTTGCAGACTGCATTTTTGTTGGACAGTGTTATCTGTTGGCTTTATTAATTTTCTTTATTTTGGCAATTTTTTTTGAAGAATCTGATAGGACTTGAGCTGTTAAAGATATTCCTTTGGTTTCTCTTTGCTCTTTAAATGCTGTCTCAGATTTTTAGAACTAAAAGCTTTGGAATTATCTCATAGTTTTTGCATTTTTCACTATTCCTTGAGGTAGGCCAGTAGGTTCAAATCATACAGAACTCCATCTTTTTCTACATACTGTATGTTGCCAGTCCTAACAGCCATCAAAATTGGGAAAGAAAATGTCTTTCATGTTGATTGTAGACGACTTTACTTGTGCAGAAATTGTTTTGAGTTGAAAGTGAATTTGCTTACTGTAAATTTCCCTAATTGCTTACTATAGGGGTGTGATGTATGTAAATGAAAAATGGATTTGGGCAAAACCATATTCATTATAATTAAGGCTGTTGGTTGTAGTACAAACATAATATCTTGTCATGCATTGCAATTAAGGAACTGAATTTTTAAAATTATGGAAGTATCCTATTTTGGGCTTGGTATTATTGTTTGTGCCATGCAGTTTTCATTATGTAAAATCATTTTAATTGTGAAATTTGGGGGCTCCTTTTATGCCTGTGCATTTTACCTGCTATTAACTAATGGGGTTTGTTTTGGGGATTTCAAGTTTTTGCCAGATTTACCACATTTGATGTTTGGTATCACACTAACTTAATTATTATTCTCTTTTCTCAGGCCTACCAGCAGAATCAGCAACAGCAAGGAAGTGCAAATCAATCTGATTCAGTGAATGCAGCAGCGGCAGTTGCTCAGTCAGCTCTCCAGGCCATGCAGCAGAAATCTGCTGCAAATACAGCTTCAAGTGGTGCAGCAGCAGTGGCAGCTGCTGCTGCGCAAAGTACATACAGTACCGCGACGACTACAACAACTACCACTACTACCGAACAGACTTACACACAGCCTTCATCCACCACCACAAATTATGATGGTGTACAAATGACCACCAGCGATTATCCTACCTACCGTAAGTATTTGCTGTGCACCAGAAAATTTGAGGTCACCTTTAGCATTGAACTAGCTACAGAATAGGTGAAAATTGGAAAGCTGTTGTTTCTAGAGATGTATAGTATTCTTCACTTGTTGCAGTTTTCTAGGACAGTAACGGTAACTTATTCATTATGAAATATTTCTGTACGTTTATTGATGTAAGTGTTATTGGGTGTGAAATTTGTAAGGTTCATAAACGTAGCCATATGTTTGCTCAAATTATTCTTTTAATTCTAAGCCAAGGATTTCCTTGCAGCGCCACCTGATGTCAGCACATACCAGTATGATGAAACTTCTGGTTATTATTATGACCCATCAACAACTCTCTATTATGATGCTGGAAGTCAGTATTACTATAATGCTGAAACTGGACAGTACTTGTATTGGGATGCTGAAAAGTCCACGTACTTGCCAGCTCCAGTTGGAGAAGATGGTCAGGAGGGCAAGAAAGGTGATAAGAAAGAAAAGGAAAAGGATAAACAAGACAAGGTATTGTTCTTTGCAGTTTTATTTATTATTATAATGTCCATAAAAGCATATATTGTACATAAAAAATGTATTTTTGAGAAATATACACATTTACCTCTTCTTTGAAGGTCAAAGTTGCCAAGAAAATTGCCAAAGATATGGAGAGGTGGGCAAAGGCCCAAAACAAGCGGAATGAAAGTTCAACGCTAGGAAAGTCTCCTGCTGCTGAACCTGCCGGAGGAGCCCGGGGCGAAGGCAGTGGCACTGGTGCGGCAGATGCAGCCTTTGCTGTGTTGCTGGAAAGAAGGGATCGTGCAGCACTCATGGAGAAGCAGTCACAGGTGTTCCAGATGCACATGAAAAAGGACACTTCTCCGGTTCGTATTTTATTTACTTTTTTAATTAAAGCCAAAGATTTTTATTTTCAAGTCTTGGCAGTTTTGGTGTACTGTTCATGTAAATAAATTGGAATACTATATCAAAGTAGAATTTGCCAAATACATAATTAATAGCTTATTTCAAAATTATGTACAGGTACTGGCAGGGATGAACAAGCTTCCAGGAGCTAATAAATCAGGTTTGGTTGCGGCTTACGGTGGCGAAGGTAGTGACAGTGAAGAGGAGGGGTCAGCTGCTCTTGGCGGAGGAGCTGCTGATGACAGGGAGGAGAAGTTAGTTGACTACGTGAAAATGGCTTGTCTCCTGTGCAAGAGGCAGTTCCCAAATAAAGAAGCCCTTGGGAGGTGAGTTAGCTGACAAGTTAATTAGGTAGTGAAGGATTTGTGAGAAATGTTGCATCCCCAGTTATATTGAATGTTTTCTAATCACATTTGATCTGTTTCAAATTCGAGATGTAAATTTTCATTCATATTCATTGGTCTTTTTACTTCTGTTTCCAGACACGTGCAGTTGTCAGACTTGCACAAAACCAACCTGGAGAATCTTAAGAAAAACAAAGGGTCTGGTGATGTTCCTCCTGGTATGACAGCTCAGCAGTACAGAGACAGAGCTAAAGAAAGGAGACAAAAATATGGAGAACCAGCTGTACCTGCACCCAACAAACTAAAGGTGACTGGATTTTTCATGCTTGATAATTTAAATTTTTCACAAGTTTTTAGGGGGATTCAGTAGTACTGTTTTATATTTGTATAGTTACATTTTTTTTTTTTATTTATGATTGCATTGGTTATAAGGTTTTGTACAAGTTAACCAGACTGAAGATTTGAATTCCCTTTTATGATCAAAAAGCTTTGTGAATTATGCCTGGTATCCTTATTTATAAAATTCTTTAAGACCACTTACAATGTATAGTATCTGTAAAAAAGCTTTGCGAATTATGCCTGCTATCCGTATTTATAAAGTTCTTTAAGACCACTTACATTTTACAGTTTCTTTAATGTCTATCTTTGTCAATTACAATATTGGTGTTTAGTTGCAAAATATTTTACTCCAAATATTTATTTTTTAGGAGCGCTATATGGCTGCAAGAGAAGAGGTGGCAGCATCCAAGTATGAAGAACCAACTCGGCAGGGTATTGGAAGTGACAACATTGGAAACAAGCTCTTGAAGAAAATGGGTTGGACTGATGGTCAAGGTTTGGGCAAGGCCAATCAGGGACGTACTTCCATCATCGAGACAGAACGGAGGGTGTCTAGTGCTGGTTTAGGAATGCAAGGCAGTACTTACAGCGTGGTAGGCGACAGTTACAAGGACTGTGTCAAAAAGATGATGTTCCACAGGTATCAGGAATTAGATGCCCAGGAGAAGTCTGTTAAAAATTAATATGTCCTTGTGCATTTCCACATGTCTTTCAATTCTTTTTTTCCAAGATACTACCTAACTCGTACCATGACAACCTAAGTGATTTGTTTAAAAATCAAATTTTGTAAGTACTGACTAAAAATTACATACATCGACATGTAATTATGTCTGAGGGTGTACAGTAAAAAAAATTGTATAAATTATGTTGTCTTCTGCTATATTCTTTTTGATGATAGCAGTAGTTTGGTGTACAGTGCTCGATGTGAGTTATCTCAAATGACGAAAAAAAAAAGTTATATTTTATAGATGAATAGGTACTGATTTGTTTGAGATAAAACACAATGTAAAAAGTTAATGTAACTGTTTATATAATTTTCTTTATAATAAATGAAAATTTAGAAAAAATTTTTTTCTTCTAACTTGGGTTTGAAGTACCACTTTGTTGGGCAGTTATTAAAGAAAGAATTTAAACTAATTTTATTGACAGTTGGTCCTACAGGGATACAATTGTTGTGGTTTCTTTTTATCTTAGGAACCAGTGTCACATATATAGAACAAGAGAAATGGTATTACTCTAGCATTCTTGAGAGAGTGGATCACATGATTGCTACTTAAATTTTTCTAATACAGTAGTTATATTTACAATCAATCTACCACAGGCACAAGTTGCCTCTCTATTTCTGTGAACAGTGTTTAATTGGAATTCCCTACCTAACCACAAACAATAACCTACAATCACTAGTGGACAATTCATAAATAAATATACAGTACACAAACATTTTTTTCTTTAACATCGACAAACATGCATAACAATTAACCATTACACCCAAGATAGAACAGACTTCAACTGAGATTTAGCACAAAAAGAATTCAGTATATATATATATATATATACATTATCAGCTCCTGTTACATTATACACTTATTCCCACATTCAACAAACGAAATGTTTTTCTCAACATATGACTGAAATTGCGTAAAAGTAGTCTTTCTTTTCAAATAGTTACCTCACCTCGTAAAAGGTAGCTTTTGGTTACAGCCGGGAAGGGGACCTGTAGGATATTCTGGGGGAGGGTTATGCCATTTGCAACAAATGGCATTACAAGAGATGCTACAAACTGCAGTATATAAGTGAAGTTAGGGGGTTTTTAATCTATGAAATGTAAAACTAAGCATTTCAGTCAAGCAATTGAGAAGGTAGAACCTATGTGTCACCTTGGAAACATACACGGGTTGTGAATTCTTACTGAAAAGAAAGCAAGCAAAAGAGTAGCAAAAACCTGGGTGATGGACGAGGAGGGTAAACTACATTAAATCAAAATATGGTATACCAATAACATTATGAGTAATGACCCGACTAGATATTTTAAGGCCAGTTTTAATAGCCACAAATAAATAAAAAATCCGACTCAGGCCTGGACCAAAGGGTTTGTTCTTAATGATTATATCTGATCTTGTTTAATATACAAACTTTTTAATAAAAATTCAATAACTCCGTATACTGAAAGTGATATGGATTTTGACATTTTCTCTTAAAAAATTGCCCCCATTACTGGGCACTCAGTAAAGACAAGTTTCACTGGAAGTGTTGTTCTGTATACAGGGACTGGGTCTTGTGGGTTATTCATCAAATGTCCATAGATATAACAAGTGACCAACTGGAAGGCAGTATGTCTAAACTTTATTAATGATATAAACAAATCTTTCAGCCAGCATTGTTAGAGGTACAGAAATCAACTCAGCAGTCTGATTTCAATACTTAATAATTTTAATAATAATTATTACTATTATTATTATGGATATTATTATTAGTATTATTATTATCAAACATGCAACATGGCTCCAGGAAGTCAGGGGAGAATAAAACAAAGATTCCAAGATCACGACAGATGCAATCAGACACCAACTGAAGAAAATGCCCAACTGGAAAGGCCCAGGTCCCGATGAAGTCCATGGATACTGACTCAAAAACTTCAAGGCCTTACACCCACGAATAGCAGAACAACACCAGCATTTTATATCGCAAATCACCATACACATTGGATAACCACAGGGAGAATGTCCTTAGTACAGAAAGACAATAACAAGGGAAATATGGCAAGTAACTAAAGGCCTATCACCTGCCTGCCAATAATGTGGAAGTTACCAACAGGTATCATCAGCTTTGGACTATACAACTACCTACAGGATACAAGGACCATCCCCCACCAACAGAAAGTCTGCAGAAGGAAGTGTAGAGTCACAAAAGACCAGCTCCTGATAGACAAAATGGTAATGAAGAATAGTAAGAGAAGAACCAACCTAACCATGGCATGGATCGACTACAAGAAAGCCTTCAATATGATACTGCACACGTGGCTAATAGAATGCCTGAAAATATATGGGGCAGAGGAAAACACCATCAGCTTCCTACAAAATACAATGTGCAACTGGAATACTGTACTTACAAACTCTGGGAGAGGGATCTTTCAAGACGACTCAATGTCCCCACTATTCGTAGTAGCCATGACTCCCATGGCAAAAGTACTGCAGAAGATGGATGCTGGGTACCAACTCGAGAAAGGAGGGAACAGAATTAACCATCTGATGTTCATGGACGACATCAAGCTGCATGGTAAGAGCCTCAAGGAAATAGATACCCTAATCCAGACTGTAAGGATTGTATCTGGGGGCATCAGGATGGATTTTGGAACAGAAAACTCCACCTTGGTCAACATACAAAAAGGCAAAGTGACAAGGACTGAAGGGATATAGCTACCTGACGGGAATAGCATCACATACATAGATGAGACAGGATACAAATACCTGGGAATAATAGGCGAGGATATAAAACGCCAAGAGATGAAGGATACGATCAGGAAAGAATATATGCAGGGACATAAGGCGATACTCAGTCAAAACTCAACGCGGGAAACATGATGAAAGCCATAAACACATGGGCACTACCAGTAATCAGATACAGCGCAGGAGTAGTCGAGTGTACAAAGACTGAACTCCGCAGCATAGACCAGAAAACTAAGAAGCAAGCGACAATAAACAAAGCACTACACCTAAGAGCAAATATAGACAGATATGTAACACGAAAGGAAGGAGCGAGAGGTTTACTAAGCATACAGGGCTGAGTCAACATTGAAAGCAGAGCACTGGGGCAATACCCGAAGACCAGTGAAGACGAGTGGCTAACGAGTGCATGGGAAGAAGGACTGATAAAAGACTCAGATATAGAGAGACAGGAGAATGAACAACAGAACAGAGGAACGGCACAGCAAACCAATGCACGGACAGTACATGAGACAGACTAGAGAACTGGCCAGTAACGAAACATGGCAGTGGCTACAGAGGGGAGAACTTAAGAAGGAAACAGAAGGAATGCTAACACCAGCACAAGATCAGGCCCTAAGAACCAGATATTTCCAAAGAACAATAAATGGAAATAACATCTCGCCCATATGCAGGAAGTGCCATATGAAAGACGAGATCATAAACCACATAGCAAGCGAATGTCCGGCGCTTGCACAGAACCAGTACAAAAAGAGGCATGATTCAGTTGCAAAAGCCCACCACTGGAGCCTGTGCAAGAAACACCAGCTAGCTTGCAGTAATAAGTGGTACGAACACCAACCTGAGGGAGTGATAGGAAATGATCAGGCAAGGTCCTCTGACTATGGTACAGAACAGATAGGGTGATATGTGTTAATAGACCAGACCTGACGCTGACTGACAAAATCAAGAAGAAAGTATCACTCACTGATGTGGCAGTACCATGGGACACCAGAGTAGGTGAGAAAGAAAGAGAAAATTTTATAAGCATCAAGACCAGAAAATAAAAATAAGAAGGATATGAGATATACCAGTGGAAATTGTACTATAATCATAGGAACACTACGCACGAAGCCAAGATCGCTGAAAAGGAACCTGGAAAAACTTAGATGACGAAGTAGCTCCAAGAATCATGCAGAAGAGTGTGCTATTAGAAACAGCGCAAATAGTGAGAAAAGTGATGGACTCCCAAGGAGCCAGGATGCAACCTGGAACCCCACACTATAAATACCACCTAGTCGAATAGGATGACTGAGAGAGAGAGAGAATAATAATAATAATAATAATAATAATAACAATAATAATAATAATCCACTTGGTACCTGGTTTGTGATGCTCTTGACTGATAGTGGGAACAGAGTACTTAACGTACCACACTCCTTTTGGATGCTAACAGCTGATCGGTCACCACAGGGCGCCAGAGATCCACCGCGCCCCCGAGACTGGGAAGGGTGCTCACTGGAAGTCCTGCAAGAGGCCTTCTTGAACTTTCCTGTCTTCCCCTGGGAGGAGGAGGGTGATGAAGATGAGGAGGAGGAGGAGGAGGAGGAAGAAGAGAAACGACAACCCTTGCACTTCTTCCATTTCCTAGCTTGGTTTTTGCTCTCCTCGAATACTGGATATGCGCATTGCTGTTGGTCAGGGCCACGTCCTGAAAATTAAGTAAACGAGTATATCAAACGCTGCTCATCATACATAATATCACAGTTATCACTAATGTTGAAAAAAAAACAATGAATTTTTTATAGGTCATGAGAAAATAACAAAAGAGGGTCCAAATCCTCTAGCCAGCCTTACCCACAAGGCACAGGGGCCAAAAAAAGACAGGGAACTCCACCTGGGCCGGAGAGAAAGTGGCGTCACTGATCACTGTCCCGAGAACAGAACAGAATATTATAATTCAGGCCAAAGGCCAAGCACTGGGACCTATGAGGTCATTCAGCGCTGAAACGGAAACTGAGAGTAAAAAGGTTTGAAAGGTGTAACAGGAGGAAAACCTCAAAGCAGTTGGCCTATGAAACAATTGTTAGGAGAGAGTGGAAAGTAAGATCGAAGAAAGAGAATATGAACGGAGGTACAGGAAACGGAATGAAAGGGGTTGCGGCTAGGGGCCTAAGGAAGGGACGCTGCAAAGAACCTTAAGTAATGCCTACAGTGCACCGCGTGAAGTGCATTGACGGCACTAACCCCCTACGGGGCTGATCACTGTCCCGTCAAAACTGTCTACTTTACATGTTCTTGCAAACCTGGTAATCTTCACCCTACTGATGTAGAGTCATTTATAGAAATCTCTCTCTCTCTCTCTCTCTCTCTCTCTCTCTCTCTCTCTCTCTCTCTCTCTCTCTCATTCACACACGTACACGTAGCCAGCTAAGGCGAATGAAACAGTCTTTTCTTTTGTACTTCAAGCAACAGTGGCTACTGCAAGTTTGCTATCGGAGATGTTTAGTAACTAACGAAAGTTATGTTGCTGTTGTCGACTGACTGACTGATTGATGATGAAATTCAATTCTTGAAGACCAAGCGCCGTAATGAAGGTGAAATATATAAATTAATTATATGATTGATAATGAATAGGTGAATGATGACATATTAGTAAAATTCGTTGTTAAAATATTAACGTAAAAAATGAAGAATGATATTAGATGGAACCAACAAAAAATAAATATATATTAAGCTTTTATATCTAAAATATATAAATGGACATATGACAATTAGCGCTTATCGCAATGCTATCACAAATGACATTTGAGTAATCGTGAAAGTTCTCTTAAGGAAATATTAATAAATGGAAATATGATAATTAGCGCTTATCGCACTGCTATTACAAATGACATTTGAGTATTCATAACAGTTCTCCCAATGAAATATTAATAAATGGACATATGATAATCAGCGCTTACCGTACTGCTATTACAAAGGACATCTGAGTGTTGATAACAATCTCTCAAAAGATGAATTTCATCGAAGCCTTTGGAATAAGTGATTTACATTTAAATAGGTATAAGTAATCCATCAACCCATCAAACGTGCCTTCAAAATAAAGAAAAAAATGTATCTGGGATAACTAGGAAGCATTTCAGAATTGTCAAAGGTAGCAGCCATCATACACTTCAGTATTATGCGCTATTTTCCTCTGCACTATTATTCCTGCATCCCTGGAAAGACCAGGAAAAGTGCAACACTTATGAACGCAGCAACGTAAGCATATGCTATTTTCGTCGTTCTCTCGTGTGCTTGAGGAAGCATTAGGAGGAAATAGCATACCTTATACGCATTCGAGTCTTATACCGACGTTCATTGCTTGCTGAAATCTGTTTCACATACCCGGTTTTTCGTTTCATTTGAAAGTTATCGTTCCTCGATTTTACCTTCTTGCGTAACGGAGAAAGTAAGATTGACCTTTCCGTGCAATTCAAAGGTAAAAGTTTATTGATTTTGCTCATGCGTGTTGCAAGGCAAACTGACCTTCCCTCAGAGTTAACGCCTGAAATTTTCGCGTTATTGTTCCCTGAAAAGATACTGGCTTTGCTCATGCGTGTTGCAAAGCAGACTGACCTTCCTTTCAGAGTTAACGCCTGAAATTTTCGCGTTATTGTTCCCTGAAAAGATACTGGCTTTGCTTAAGCGTATTGCAAAGCAGACTGACCTTCCCAGCAATTTTCGCATTATTGTTCCCTGGAAAGTTACTGACGCCATGGTCATGGATCATACGTTTGCACCTAACCGCACATACTCGAGAACCAAATGGACGAAATACGTCTGGATCATGTGTTGCTCCGTTTGGATGGTAAGCGTGCTCCGATACTTCCATTCCGAGGGCACGACGATTCCCGACCCCCGAGCTAGTTCTAGAGGGCATCTCGGCAAGGCTCCGAAGAACGGCGAATGGTACGATTTGCTGTGTCCTCGATATCGTCTCCAAAAGATGACCGAACCCACGCAGCTCAATTGGCTCCCCCCAAATGAGGACACGATTGTCTTCACGCAGACGTCCTGTGGACTAAACTTCAACGGACGCCAGGTGACTATTTTCGCTTTGGAAACGACCACCAGGTCAGAAAGACCTCCATGTCAGCATGCAAATGATTGATCAATCTTATCTTGCAAACAAGGGTCGCCAAAAAGGGCGTTCATCTGGTATTATTTGACAGTGGAGAAAAATCTTATTCTTCATAATATCTACCACGGTTCTAATGAATGTCTGTAGTAGTGTGGTGATTACAGAAAATGGGTTTGAAACGATATATTTTTGATATTAGATACGGACGAAATGGACATAAAATTTTGTAGGTCGATGATAAGGAGGACAAAGTAAGTGATGAGAAATATGTAACATTAAATTATTGGGGTCACAGGAAATAAAAACCTCGCAGTTGCACTATGAATCAATTGTTAAGAGAGGTTGGAAAGTAAGATGGAAGAAAGAGAATATGAACGGAGGTACAGCAGTAGGAATGAAAGGGGTTGCAGCTAGGGGCCGAAAGGACGGCCTTCTGTACAGGTGTGTGTCAGGTGGGAAAAGTTGTACAACGTTTCTTCACAGGGATTTCATCCACGATTCAGTGGTTAAAGTACGATAATGGCAATGACTGTCGTCTTGTGTTGTCTCGGGAGCCAACCCCTTGGTACAGGAAACCGCTAGGTATCAGCAATGCCTTAGGGATGAGGTTCCTGACCTGATGCTTTTCTCTATCTTTGCTGCAACTACCAGGTACTATGTAAACTTATAATTTCATTTTTCTTTCTCAGGCATGTGCTGTTGAGAGTGCAGCTCGTCACCATCCCCACCAATTGGTAACTGTCTTCGTCACTGGTCCCTTAGTTGATTGGTCGCATCCTTTGATAAAGGTAGATTGTGGTCTTTCAGGTTCATCCTTTGTCAATGCTTTATATAAAAAGGATTCAGGGTCCAGAATGAAATTGTTAAGTGGCACTTTGGATCTATGTGTATTTTACCTTCAGCAAAATACATTAAATAGACAAAAAGATGTCTGCAAGATAATCAGAGTTGTAACAAGTCCTGAAATGACCAATTCTTTTCTGTAACCTGAGGAATCGTAGATCTTGCATAACGGGAAAGAGAGATGTGATGTTATTTGCATTATCTTAAACACTGGTCTGTAATGCTGAGAAATAGTTTTTCTTTGATTATCTTTAGATGATATTAGATTATATTCATTACACTCCGCTCCTTGATGATCCATGCACAGAATATTAAAAGAGCGGAGGAAGAGTATGAACTAAATCATCACTAATCAAATGGTTCAATAACTGACCCAGGTAACTGAAATGGGATGATTTAGTCATTAACCACATGTACCTTATGGTTTTTAGTAAACCAGACAATTTCATTAAATATTCGTAATATTAATTTGATATTTCGGCAAGATAATTCAATGTTTTTGCTTTGTTTTTCTCTCCTGAGAGCCAAAGTGATGTAGTATCATCACTCTTAGTTTATTTCAACAGATACCATGAAATAATTGTGTAGTTAAGGGTACACCTCCGAATATTTTCCATGTCTAAACTGACTGGAGAAAAAAAGTCACCAAATCACATCTCTGTTGTCACAGATCCTCACCAATCTAGACAACGTCCTCTTCTCCTGGCTCGACCTCGATGATCTGTTTTCGGACTCTCCTCTCCAGCACTGGTACCAGGAGAAACTCTGGCTCATCAATGAAGGTGAAATAAATAGGTCCAGTTATCTTCATTAATTGTAGGGGAAAAGTAGAAAAGTATGATAATTGAGAGATGCCTTTTGCTCGAGTTTCCGTAAAATGAAGAATACTGAGTAGCAATCTTGGTTTATTTATGTTTTATCTTCATTCACTTTATTTCAATGTTGCATGATGTCACATGTATAGACTCTCCCTCAACAGAACACCAAAGTGCCTTTATATCCGACGCCTCCAGAGCCGAGATCCTGAGAAAATACGGTGGCACCTACATGGACCTGGATGCCTTGACTCTTCGGCCCCTCCCGAACAGGACTAATTATTTGGGGCGAGTCGACAGCCAAAGGATCACTGGAGCCATCATGAGCCTTGTCAAAGGGCATCCTTTAAGCCACGTGAGTTCATTCTCTAACAGTTTTTACTGTCTCGGGTATTTATTTGGACTATACACGGACAGTTCTGCTTGGATATTAGTAAAGTGTTCAGACATGCAATGCTTTTATCCATATCTGAGTATTCTGCGTAACCACCGACAGGGTATGTTGCTGACACATTATGAACTTTATGTGGTTATTGTCGTTGCTCCTGACTTTGCTTGCTACGGCATTTGTGGCTGTCGCAAGCTACTTCACTTTTGTGGTACTAGTGATATATACTTGTGGCTCACAGAATTAATAAGGATTAAGTGCGCACTACTGGATGAAGTAACCCCACATGTGGAAAGAAATGATGGGACTGAATCTTTTAAATATGCAAATTTTAAAAGTTGACCTCCGGTATTCGTGGGGGATGCGTACCACTAACCCTCGCCCCCCTAATGGCTAAAATCCACAAATACTTAAAACCCCTCCAAAACGCTTATAGCTGCCTATTTTGATAGTTCAAAACACCCAAAAAAAAAAAAAAACTCTAAAAGTGCTTATACCTGAATATTTTAATAGTTTTATCACAAAAAGTGCACTTAGTCATGAATCATATTACGGGTCAGATGGCAGGATAGTTAGTTATGATACCACAAGGGAAATTATGGAAGTTTCATATATACAGATGAAATATTGATGAAGAAGAGATGATGGAGATGTCATGGGCATGCATTTCAAACCACCCTGGAAAGAACAGAACACGACAGTGCCACCAGGGCTTCTGGATGTACTGAAAGAACTGGAAGACCCAGGCTTTCTTGGATGAAAACTGCGAGTTTTACAAAGACAATAACAAACCCCATTAACACAAAGAAAATAACAACCCTCTTTAACACAAAGACAGTTGTAAAATAATAGCATAAAAATCACTCTAACAATAATTTAAAACAGCCGTGGCATATCAAGTTGATGACAAAAACGCTATTTAGTGATTAACTTGACTCCTGTGTGCAGACTTTTTCACTGTCCTTCATCAATGCATTAATGTTTGAGTGTCTGGTATTCACATGGGGTAGAGCTTATAAATATATACATATATATACACTATATATGCGTGTGTGTGTCGTATTTGGATTTAGTGTACTTTAAAATATGGATATTTAGCAAGCAATGGTGCCAATCTTCTTACCATCAAATACCGATTAGGAGAACTCCTGCTACAAATCTAGAATTTATGGAGTTGGTTAACTACGACAGCATTGCCGCATTGGAGACTTTGAGTAATGGCTAGCAACAAGTTTTGATATTTGAAATGCAAATTGACATAATTCTCTCGTTCCAGATTTTGGCAAAATCTATTCCAGAAGTGTACAAGCCTTTCCAGGCTGACAGCATCGGGCCCGCCTTGGTCAATTCCGCCCTGAGGGAGCTGTGCCCGGGGAATCTGACGAGCAGCACTTTCTCCCGGCGCCTCTCCAATACTTCCAGTGACAACGAGGTGTCTGCGTACCTGGAAGACACTTCGCCATACTTCCAAAGTCCTGAAATGTGCTCCGACTTGACCATTTATCCCGAGAAGATGTTTTATCCCATTGGCTACCATCACTACACGGGAGAAAGAGCCCTTCTGTTCAAAAGAGGTCGTGGCTACGGAGAAAAATTCTTGAGGGCTTCAAAGGCCTTTAGTTTGCATCTCTACAATTCTCTGACCTGGATGGAGAAGGTGGTGTCAGGTGGAGACTCAATTCTGGAGGAAGCCATGAGGAGAAACTGTCCCAGTGTCCATCAATACATGGAAGAGAACGTTGGACTACTCTGATACCATCTGATACAGTCACATGTCTGTATGCACGAAATAGCTGTTTATTTTCGCCATAACTTGACTTGGAGATCTTGAAAGTCAACAACTAGACGTTTTCATTTCCCATATTACATCGCTGATCCTTTAATTGCATTCTTTTGTTAGATCCCATATCTAACCATTTCTAAAAGATCGAACAGAGACTATCTGTGCTGAAGTATATCTATAATGAAGTAAATCACCTGTAATTATACCTATAATCTCCTATAATACACAAATTTCTGAGATGTTGGTTAATAAAGTCAGCATGGCCCTTGAATAATCACTGTTGCTAGTTTCGTTCCTTGACTTGGAATATTTCAAGTTTATCAAAGTTGTTCTTCATTTGTCACAGTTCATTTCATGACCATCCACTGAATCAACTAAGTTCAGGGTTATACACGCACAGTTAAATGCATTTTGACACTGAATCATCCTGTTTATGAACCCTGCATAAAATCAATTTGACATTTCTACACGTAACTGATCACATGAATCGCTTAAAATTAAAAAAAATACTTTATTTCTTTTTTTCCTCTGTGATTTCTCCTTCAATTTCATTGTGGAGTACATCGAGATATTTTATCTTCGTGACTGAGAACACCACTGATTATATATATATACTATACTATATATATTGTTCTTGTCTTACAGCCTCCTAAGACACCGAGGTACTACTAGGAACATCCTATATTCCTTGGACCCTCTAAACTTGATAAGTATCTCTCCTCCAATCATAAAATGAGAGATGTAAGGGTTCATAACCCCATAACCAAATAATATCTCTGAAAACGCCTACCAAATCAGACCTGTATAAGGGGAAGTTAAATATTCGTAACTTTCTGTTCCAAGTCATGAATATGCCTACATTCGGATTTATCAGTTCTTAAAGACACTTATATAACTGAAAATTAAGAGCCATCAACATCTAGTTGGGTAAAGAATATTTAACGATGTCATAAGTATATGTATATGCAGTACATATATAATGTACAAATATAAACCTAAACATTATGTATATATATATATACCTACATGTGTATAAATGTATATATACCTCAAAAGGGGAAGATGGTCTGTCTGATAACATTGCTACCTGTGCTCTACTCTACAGTACATACACACTGCTTGAAGTTCCTCTTGATTGCTAAAAATTTGGGATTATAGGTGTAACATACCTCCTCCAATACTGGTTAAACCCCAGAAATTCTAGATCTCCCATGATCGCTTCCCAGACCTACAATGAGGCATCTACACGACTGGATCCTTCTTCCCATGAAAGCTTAAACTAAAATCCTGCTCGACTATTGCCTGCCTATAAAGAATCTCGGCATGCGCTATCGTTTCGGCTTCAGTTCTCATAAGTGGAGGCTTTACTACACCCACAAGTGTTGCACCATCAGCATACTGAACAATCTTGTTTTCCAGGCCAACAACCATATCACTAGTATACACTAAAAATAATGTGGACCAAGAACACCACCCTGTAGAACTCCAGACAAAATAGGTCTTGGTTCACTAAAGATCCTGCCCACAGCAACTTGCTGCTGCCTACCTGTAAGAAAATCTCGAAGTAAACTTTGGCACTATTCTGAAATATACCGGTAAACGAAACTTCGGTCGATTTGACACCCCAATTTTTAGAAGGCTGTAATCAGAATCTCAACGCTGCTGAGGGACACAACGGAAGTGTGTGGAACAGAAAAGAGGATGAGGAAAATAAAAACATGTTTTGGGACAATGAAAACTGGAAAAGCTCCAAAGTTCTCTGGAGTCATAAGTAATCTGCTAAGAGCAGCTTGAGAATGCTGCTGTTGGGTTGGTAAAATACTTGAAAAAGTATTAAGGAAGAGAATGAACAAGAATAGTGGGAGAAGAGTATTACTGAACAGCAATAAAATACACAAGAAAAGGTACAGAGGAATAAGGTTGCTGGGACATGCTGTGAAAGCACTGTACTGAAGAATTTGCCGGAGAAAGGTCAGCAAACAACAGTCACGGCTCCATGCCAGGGAAATCCATAACAGATGTAGTCTCTGTGCTAAAGAAGCTACAGGAGAAGTGCCTAAGGTTATCCAATGTGTATGGGGCCTAAAAAGGTATTTGAAACAGTACCATGCAAGCACCAGATGATTACCACAAAGTTTACAGGAAAGACAGTAATGTTACTGTATCATTATACAAGATCTAGATACATCAGAAGAATCAGAATAAATAACAGTGACGGCTGATGGACGGCAAATCCTTTATTATTCACAGAAATGGAACATTTCCAAATAAATGTAGAAAGGGAGGCCCCCGAAAATAAGGAACAGAGGAATGGATAGAAGAATCGAAAATCAAAGTGAATCCAACCTGCTGGTGACTGGAAAAGAAGCCAAGGAACAGGAATGTGGCTGTGTGGATGCAGCAGGAGAGGAAAAGATATAATACAACACTACGAATAGAATGGAACAGATTATGATGCAGGAATTTCAAAGGAATGTAAAATATAAACAGTAACATATTTTTGATGTCTAAAATGCAAGGAGGGAGATGATGATGATGATGATGATGACATTATTATTATTATTATTATTATTATTATTATTATTATTATTATTATTATTATTATTATTATTATTATTATTATTATTATTATTATTATTATTATTTAGCTGAACCAGACTGGATAGTTAAACTGCTACTCTTATAGGGCTGGCCTGAGTAGGACCAAAATGCTGTAACTGAACAGAAGGCCTTGGAGGGGGTAGAACAATTCCATTTACTTGGCAACAGCCTGGATGAAGTGGAGTAAGAACAGGGGACCAATGATAGATAACTCCCAGAGTAAACAAAGGAAAATATATGATGTACATAAAGGACATGTACTATTCAACCTGGCACAGCCATGGACACTTGCAAAGAAGACAGAGCAAATTTGGAAGAGATGTAATTAAAAAATGATTAGGTTCACTGACTGAAGTAAGCAGAGATGGACTTCACATGTATTTCAGGCAGGAAAGAACTTAGTCAGAGAAGTTGCAGATATTGAAGGAAAGAAAACAATATAAAAAACTATGATAAGGGGGCACAGATGACGGAAAAACTTCACGGTTTAAGTGCACAAGACACTGCAGAACTATTTCACAACTATTCCTGCAAACAAAAAAGCACAAACAAGAATACTGATAATGATGATCATGAGTGAAACATCACCACACTGAGGCAAACTTTTGGGAATGTAGCTATATCAAGTGCAGCAGAAAACTTAACTACCAATCACTTGAAATGTGAGCATTGTGAGAGGAAAATGGGTGATTATGAGGCTATCATATCCCATGCAACTACTGACCCTATTAATGAGATGTTAAAGGAATGTTTGTCAGGTAAAATATGGCACAATACTCAGTGGCATCTCTTAAACTATGCCTAATGGCAAGAGCTACCATGGTATCAACACTTGACTTCACACTCTACACAATATCCAGTTAGGAAGGCTGATGTAAACTACATAAGGCTCAGAGTCATGGCTTACAGAAATACTTCTATCTCATCATCTCCAACACCAATTTTCTACTTCTGTCACAACAATAAACCAACAAACACAAACCAAAAACAATTTCAACTTAGTTTGTAGTTTAAAAAAGTTAAATAGAGGAGGCAGAAATAATACATGAAAATATTCAAATTATTCCTTACCATATCAAAATCATCATGGTCCTACAAGACAGTCAGGTACTTGAACAAGGTGGCAGTTCTGTACATCTAGCTGCTCTCAAGATCTGAAATATAAATAAAGTACTATGTGATACCAAAGCAAATTCTTTTAATATGAAAACCTATAGCAGACTAACCAGAACATGCAAGTATGGTGAGTTAATGGTCTGCTTCCCTTCAGGAAGTGATAAAGCCATTTCTAACATGAGGCATATAGAGGCTAATTAATTCAGAAAATAGAAGACAAGATAAATTCCATATTATGTAAGTGAATGGTATGAAATACAGAACCAGCAGGCTGACAGTAGAGTTCATGAATTACAAAGCCTCTCATCTTCCTCACCTATTTTGATTTGTTAACATAAAACTAAAAATAAAAACACCTACACAACAGAGCTTACTCATGAGTAACTTTATTATGTAATTAAAAATATTTTCCAATACTGACCCAGTTACTTTCTTAAATGAGTGGCCCAGAATGACTCTCAATCTGCCCACTCACATAAACATATTTATCAGATTCTGCACCATTCAGATTCTGCCTTTTTCAATACATATTTAACTTACAGTTCAAAAGGTTTGTAAATCTAAAAAGAAATTTGAGGAATAAATTTTGATAGAATAAAAAAAAAAATATTTGAGGAATACAGTTCATTTCACAAGCAGTTACGAAGCATCGTGTTTCCATTCAAGAGTGTTTTCCATGCTAAGTGGAGTCCTGATGTCTTGAATCTGTTTGTGAAATATGGACTTCATTCCTTGAAATGTGCTTTTTTATATATACTATACAGTACACTAAAGTTTGACCATGAGCTTCTGATATTCTATACCTCTGCTGTCCACCACCACCATATACTCTTCTTGAAGTTATTGAAATGTCTGCAGTAATTTCACATAAACAAACAAATCACTGTCTATCTAACAGCCTCCCTACTTGAATAGGAATATAAGGATTATAAGATTTAGGCCAAAAGCCAAGCACTGGGACCTATGAGGTCATTCAGCGCTCAATGACAAATTGCGAGTAAAGGAGGTTTGAAAGGTGTAACAGGGGGAAAAACTCACAGCTGCACTATGAAACAATTGTTGGGAGAGGGTGGAAAGTAAGATGGAAGAAAGAGAATATGGACAGAGGTATAACAAAAGGAATGAAAGGGGTTGCAGCTAGGGGCCAAATGGACACTACAAAGAGCCTTGAAGTGAGGTGCACTGATGGTGCTACCCCCCTACAGGGGGCTCCCTACTTGAGACTTTAGGCTCTACTAAATATATATACAAGAAACAAACAAGCATTATAAAATGATGTAGTACAGTATCTTTACAACAAAAATTCACCATTCACATACTTTGTCAATTGAAACTGATCTTGAAACTTAAGCCATTCATAAAATTGTCATAAAAATGAGGTTTGGATCAGACACATGCATATAATTAATGATCTTAATACCTTTATTATTATGCTCCCACCAAGGAATGATTGCAATAGTCATAAAGGGTACCCACAGTCATTACACACAACCATACCTCACCAAAGGCAGCCACTTCCAGGGGTGCAAAAATCATTCAAAACCACAAACCATAAGTTGTAAATACCGTGGTGGAGGATTAGGCCTCAGAAACTGAAAGCCCTCAAGACTTCAAATACAAAAATGAGAGTATTCTGACATCTGACTATAACAGTTCAGTTAGCAAGTTCTGGTTTGGGTACTGGATCCACAGACACATCAGGGTTACCCTACTATCCAAAATGAGTGAGCCCACAACCATCAATGAACACGCAAACCCATTACTGACACAGACTGAAAACTTCTCACAGCACAAGCCCACACCACCACCTATGACACCTAAGGATTCCTTCATTCCTTTGCGCAAATAACGCTAGTCAACGCTGCTGCTGTCACAACACTTTGGCTCAATTTCTCCCACATTCCCGATTCTACGAACACTCAGAACACCTACGCAATTAATACAACGATCACGATGTAAATATACACAAGAAGCAGAAAAAAAAAGTATACGGTATTTGATTAGTACTGGCCAGCACTTGACCATACCAATTCAAGACAGTTCGACAGAATTATTTACAAAATTATGCCCTCAGGCTATGACAGAGAATTGCAAGTAAACCGCCACTATACAATACTCATGATTCGTTTTAGATTAAAGGAATAATTACCAAAAATAAGTCGTATCCCAGCGACATTTCGGATACGTCTCCTTTGTTTACTTTTGGTGTCAGAGACAACGAGCCTAAAATAAAAACCTAAAAAATATATGAAATCGTTATATAATTTATGGAATATAATTGAATCCTTTTCATTAAAATGTTACATTTATTTAATGACATATTCAAAATTCATATTCTATGTCATATATATGATATCAAATTTAAGCATTCGTAATCTTCTTAATTCCCTTTAGGCTCGTATTTGAATCATTTTTTAACATATTTTTAATGCATTTGATATTATATTTAACATTTATGTTCAATATCATGCTTATCATGTGCTTAAGATTGATATTCTTCGTAATTAACTTTAGGCTCGTGTTTTCAAGAAATTCATGGGGTCTGCGACGCTATAACCACCTATTGACAGCTGAAGTAACTAAAATTAAAAAAAAACAAAAAACAAAAATATTAATACTAACTGACAACTTTATTTGTTTACGCAAACATTTAACCTTCGATTTTACGTAAATAACAACCAATTTGTACGATTTAATATGAGATATATATAGGAAAATCATTCTTATTTTCTTTGGTCTCAAATAGTATTCTTCGTTTTGGCTAAAAACTCTAAAATAAATCTATTTTAAATCATTATAAAGCAACTATTGAGCTTCGAGCTATTTGCAGTCTATAACTATTGTCTAAGCTATAAAAAACTGTATATAAAAATATATATTTTAAAATACTTCATATTATGTAATAGTACTACTAAAATATTATATTTAATGATATAAAAAGCTATCAGCAATGGAGAGTTTTGAATAAAAACACGAAATCTTAAAGGTATTTTCCCTTCACAGTTTGGTACAACAAACAGTCAGGCAATCTTTGAAACTTGACAGAGAATTTAAAGTAGAACACCAAATCATACTTGAGAAGTCAGTAAATTTACAATTTATGAGCCATAAATTAAGTATTAACAAAGATTATGCCTAAATATGTAGATGTTACCGAGTAAATATAATATTCTTGCGAGATTTTGTCGAGTCTTCCTGTAAAATGTTTCCAAGACGCCATTGAATGGGAAACTGGACTAAAATATCATTGAGTTCGTTATATTGAAAATGTATTCAATTTGGGATTAAGTTGGTATTAAATCCCTATTAAATGATATCTTTAGTCATACAAATCCATCAGAACTGCACCATTTTAAAGACTTACTTCAAATACTGAATTTTAAAGTAACTGACAGTATCTTGTAATTATGTAGAATATTATCCATGATTTCACGTTTTATTCATAAGATATCTATCAGTTTAATATGAGATATGAAATACGTAATTATCCACGTCTCATTAGCTATAAAGATTCAATAGTTTGAATTATAAAAATTATTGATAAAATATATAAATAAAAGACCTAATAGCAACTTAGTAATTCACACAACTTAAAGGCTTTTGATATATGATAATTTAAAAATAGAATCTCTCAATCTAATCCATATTAAATCTAAAATTTTCAAAAATTCATTTATTTATATGAAAATATTATATGTTTAATAGATTTTCGAAATTTCGTCTCAGTGTCGTATTTTTATCTTACGTTCGTTTACCTTGAAAATATTTGTCTGCTTTCTGCCGTCTACTAAAAATTGTCCAAAAAAGGGCTATTGTCTTTGTGCCTAAATACCTATAAAATATTGTACGTTTTAATTTTTAAAGGATTTTTACATAGAAATTATATGTATAAATACTAATTTCATAACAAATAAACCATTTTTTATCGTAAAATAAATAATTTTCAAGGCTTCCTGATCTCACTGTTTTGGTAACTAAGAAGGAAGACGAATTTCTGAAGAGATCGAAGTGTAATTTTACTGAAATTGCTTTATGGTGAAGTGGAGGTGGAGAAAAATGAAGTGGGAAGAATAAAATGAATTGGAAAAATAAAGTGGAAGGAACAAAACGAAGTGAGAGGAATAAAATGAAGAGGAAAAATTAAGTGGAAGGCGAAAATGAACAGGAAAAACTTGAAATGAAGTGAAATTGAAGAGAGAGAGAGAGAGAGAGAGAGAGAGAGAGAGAGAGAGAGAGGGGGGGCGATGAGTCACAGAGTGAGAGAGAGGGGAGAGAGAGAGAGAGAGAGAGAGAGAGGGGGATGAGTCACAGAGTGAGAGAGAGGGGAGAGAGAGAGAGAGAGGCACACATAGGAACGGGAAGAGAGAGAGAGAGAGAGAGAGAGAGAGAGAGAGAGAGAGAGAGAGCGCTACTCGAAGCGTCCCAACCAATAATATTAAAGACTTTTATCTTATGATTTTGCATAAGATTTTCGACCGAGTGGGCATTTGGTTGTCACCAGCATCATAGCATCTTATTCCTCAAGGATTCAAAGTCACTCATTCTACTTATGAAGTTCCCGGGAATTTCGACCAACAGTGATTATCCAGACTAGGCTTATATAGCATTATCTTACCCTACAATTCAAAAAGTTCCTCAGTAACTGGATGACGGTGTCATGAAACCAAATGGAAAATTGAATATATACTGTATATATATATATATATATATATATATATATATATATATATATATATACATATACGTATATATATATATGCCTATATATACAATGAGGCATGAGGAAGGAAGCTGGAACTCAGTGCAAAAGACCATTAGACCATGTCGCGCCAAAAGGCAGGGCAACTGGGTCTGCCCCAATCTTTATATATGTCATTTTCTCTGCTTTCGTCTTCAAAACACCCTTTATAACCTTCTCCCTCCTCCTCCTCCCCTGCCATCCTTTACCCTGACACAGTCAAGATAAAAAGGGAGTTTGGTTATCACATGTAAAATCCGGTAGTTTACGCCATAATCCTTTGTTTTGTTTGATTCAAATTTGTTCTCTCTCTCTCTCTCTCTCTCTCTCTCTCTCTCTCTCTCTCTCTCTCTCTCTCTCATTGGGAAAGCGATGAAGTCGGGGTAGGATCAGAGGTTGGGTGTAAATCGTGATGAGAGAGAGAGAGAGAGAGAGAGAGAGAGAGAGAGAGAGAGAGAGAGAGAGAGAGAGATGAAATTTTTGAAATGGTGGAAAATGGGAAGGTAATTGGGAAATTTGAGGGGATAGGTAGGGTTCGTTTAGTGAGGGGTGGGCTGGTGGAGGGGGGGTGTTGGAGGGAGCGGAGCACCCCCCGAAATGCGAAATTTCGAAATTTCTATATATTAATTTTCAAAGT
Organism: Macrobrachium rosenbergii; assembly: GCF_040412425.1. Lineage (NCBI taxonomy): Eukaryota > Metazoa > Arthropoda > Malacostraca > Decapoda > Palaemonidae > Macrobrachium > Macrobrachium rosenbergii. Next base: position 13,804,495 of record NC_089777.1, on the reverse strand, counting down.
TTTGTCCATTAACCCATAAGTGACTTAGAGAGAGAGAGAGAGAGAGAGAGAGAGAGAGAGAGAGAGAGAGAGAGAGAGAGAGAGAGAGAAAGCACACTACTACAGCGTCTCAACCCGACAGACATGTGAGTGTAATATCAAGAGCGTTTATCCTACGATTTCCAATAAGATCTTCGACCTAATGTGGATTTGGTTCTCACCAGAATTATAGCATCTTATTCCCCAGTGATTCCAAGTCGCTCATTCTACGTGTGGTGTTACCGGGAATTTCGACCAACAGTGATTATCCAGGCTTGACCTTTATAGCATTTTCTTACTCCATGATTCAAATAGTTGCTGAGTTACTACATGACGGTATCATGAAACTAAATGGAAAAACAAATTATATATATATATATATATATATATATATATATATATATATATATATATATATATATATATATATATATATAAAATGAGGCATAAAAAAGGAAGCAGGGACTCAGTGCAAAAGACGATTAGATAATGTTACGTCTAAACGGCAGGGCAGTTGGGTCTGCCATAATCTTTATATATACATTTTCCCTCTGCTTCGTTTTCAAAATGCTTTTTACAGCCTACTTCCTCATCTCCTCGCCCCCGCCTCCTCCAACACCCAGCCACCTTCATGCTGACACAGCCAAGAGAGAAACGGAGTTTGATTTAAAAAAAAAAAGTAGCTTACGTCATTATCCGTTGTATCTTAAGACGATTTTTTTTTTAGCTTTCTGTCAAGAGAAGGGGTAGGGGTATGAGAGAGAGAGAGAGAGAGAGAGAGAGAGAGAGAGAGAGAGAGAGAGAGTCCTGAACACCAAAAGGGAATTTCGCCTGTATTCTCGAAGGCCATAAGGTCGAGAGCGCCGTACTAGTCGCAGCACACTCTTCACAAGTTCATGATTTTTTTTTTCATATAAAATGAATAAATCTATTCAAAAACTATACAGTCTATGGATTCGTGGAACCTTACGATAATATAAACAGCATTCACGTGAACGTAACGACGTTGAGACATACGAACGTTTTTGGACTGAAACGTTTAAAAGTCGAACGTTTGAAATTTGAGATATACGTTAACCGTTTCCCGCCCTCTCGGTCAGGCCGTGGGGATGATACCGAGTGTTAAGAGAATCTTGTTTTTTTTTTTTTATCTTTCTCAGTTGCCTTGTTTCAAAACAGCAACGAGAAGAGGAGGAGGAAAAGGAGAAGGAGAAAGATGAAGCAAGGAAACGGATAAAGGGACGAAGGGAATTCTGATAGAGGAAGGATAAGGCGTAATTCGGAAAGATAAAGTAAATTCAGGCATATGAAGGCATCGGATGATTGAACTACTTGTAACCTCTCTCTCTCTCTCTCTCTCTCTCTCTCTCTCTCTCTCCCTGGAAGCGATAAGGCGGGGGAAGGGGTAATGTTGGATTTGGTATTTGTGTTGTTTTTTTTGGGGGGAGGGGGCTCCAGACAACCAAAACGTATCCCCAAGGAAGCACATTTGAAACATAGGCCTAAAGGCGTATATATACGTGACATCTTAATATACATCGAAGTATAAGACAGTACTGATATTATGGACACAAATTTGAGGTCACGTTCAAGACTATACCCATTTATAACGTCTGATATGGATGGGACAAGGAGATTCCCCGGTAGTTAATCAAAGTTCCTTATAGACCTATATTGATCTATATTTTAATCCCTCGCTAAAACTGACTTGATAAAAGGAAGAAGCCAACACACTATAACACGCACACAGACACCTGAGCCTCCCATATTCAGCAAAGTGACAGGCAACATATTCATTGGAAAATGTAGCCAAAATTTCGTAAACCTACTTGGACAGAGAGAGAGAGAGAGAGAGAGAGAGGAACATAAAAGTCTATGAACAAAAATATGGGCTGGAGGAAATGATACAAAATTTGACGTAGAAGCAGAGATTTCGAAAAGTCACAGAATTCTCTCCAGGTATCATCACTCTCTTCTCTCTCTCTCTCTCTCTCTCTCTCTCTCTCTCTCTCTCTCTCTCTCTCTCTCTCTCTCTCTCTCTCTCTCTCCAAAGATATCACTCTAGAAAATTTAATCATGCACCTGTTAAAATGTATGCAATTTGGTACGAAGGAAAAATGAACACGTAAAAATTACAACAATTGTTGTCACTGGATGTGGGTAAGTCTACAAAATAAAAACACATCTCAAAGATGAAACAATATATTTAACGCAATCAGCATTATGATTTAGCCATTGATGTTCATGAGCGTGAGGTTTTTGCAATGCAAATAAATTCTCACCTCTTATTACAAACATATTCTGTACTAACTCTTCTGCGTTTCATTGATCACTTGTACAATTAACTATCCTGAGAGAGAGAGAGAGAGAGAGAGAGAGAGAGAGAGAGAGAGAGAGAGAGAGAGAGAGAGAGAGAATTAGTTCCTCCCCGAACGCACACACACAAAAGGATTACACCCCGTAATCACCCAGTGCCATATGGTCGAGAATACCACATTAGGTCACAGCAAGCGAAGGGAGAGAGAGAGAGGGAGAGAGAGAGGTTCCTCCCTGAACACCATAAACAAAGAGGAACCTCGCCTTTATTCCTCAGCGCCATATGGTCGAGAAATAGAGTACTCAGTCACAAGAAGCGCTTGACTATAGTCTCCCATCTCTAGACCTACTCAGTCATAACTTTTCACTTAACGCAGCTAAAGAAGATAAAGACTTAATTTTGATTCTTTAAAGGAAGAATTTACTCCTAAATATATCTAATTGTTAATGAAGGCAATAGTGTAATTAAAATATTGGTAGATAAACAGTTATGGTTTTGTGTCAGTGCAAACAAAGAGAGAGAGAGAGAGAGAGAGAGAGAGAGTATAATCTGTATGCATGTGTATTCATGCATATATGTTAACGTATTTACTTATATGCATAAAAAGTATATATATAATTATACACACCTTTAATTAAATTTTGTATTGAGTAATCTGAAAAATGTACAGCAAGGTCCAAGTATAATGTTTAGAACTTCGTGTTTTGCTTTTGTACTGACGAATTAGGCCTACTGTGACCCGCGGTCACTTTCCTGAATCCTCTATACACGAGGAAATGGCAATGCCGCTCAAAAAAAAAAATGCCAAATTTACCAAACTATCACCGTTTTTTCAGAAAAGTTTGAACGGGTTTAAGAAAATATATATATGTGAGAGAGAGAGAGAGAGAGAGAGAGAGCGCTCCCAGACCCGAGTGAGCAGCAGCTTCCCGCCTTCCCCCACCTCCCCCAACGACTCAGAGTGACTTCACTGAGTCATTGACTCTCAGACTCAGTATAACTACAGCATTGGTGATGTGTGGACGTACGCGCGCGCTCGCCCGGATAACTTTCCAGCCCGATAACTTTCTTATAGGACCACGTGGGACCGTACAGTAAGTACTGTATATACCGTGACATTATTTTGTTGAATTTTAACTGATAACAATAACCTTTAGTGGCAAAGAGAGAGAATCCTCTCAATCGTTGATAACCAGACAATGAAGATGGTCAGAATATGATAGCATCTATTTTCTGCTATACAAATATTAATTATTATTATTTATCTTTTTGCCTGTTTGCCCTGAATGAATCATCTATATATATATATATATATATATATTATATATATATATATATATATATATATATATATATATATATATATATATATATATATATATATATGGTTTTAGTTACATTTAGAATAAATTCATTGTTTTATCATTGTGAGACGTTCTGTCATGTTTATTGAGAGAGAGAGAGACAGAGAGAGACAGAGGAGGGAGAGAGAGAGAGAGAGACCCACGTTATTTCTCGGTCAACTAACAGAAATATTCAGGTTTTATATTGTTAATACTACGTAATTCGCTTGTAATGACGTCAGTATTATGTAATTTGTGAATTTATTGTATTTGAATATTCACTATATATAGGTGGCCATTGCAGCCTTTAGGCTTAACGCACACACACAAACACGCGCGCGCGCGCACAAACAAACACACACTCCCTTATACTAATCCCCTCTCTCTCTCTCCTACACCGCCTCATGGCTTCCGTTCAGATCCGCCAAAATGACCATTTTTTTTTTTTTTGGTTATGATAATACGTCTTGTTATCGTGTCCATTCTAATATTAGAATGAGAGAGAGAGAGAGAGAGAGAGAGAGAGAGAGAGAGAGAGAGTTTTACATTTGATGTATAATAATCATAAGTATGGACTACTGAATATTGTACCCAGGGTATGAAAGCAATTAGGCCCAAGTGCATTTAGGGATGAGGCCTGGCGGCGTTGGGTATGGAGGGGGGAAATGTTTACTGCACCTCCTTGTTGTTCATCGGCCTCCCGCACCACTTTACATCCCCCAGATATACATCACCCCCGCCCCCAACCATAACCAGTTTTTTTTATAACTTTTTTCTACACTTATCGCCTATTAGTAATAGTGATATAAAAGTAATATACCGAATTATTTTTATTTAGAAAAACGGAGAGAGACAGACATAGATAGACGAATTGAGACAGGAAACAATGACTATAAAATTCCTTGTCTGTGACGTTCTCTCTCTCTCTCTCTCTCTCTAAGCCTTATTTACGCTGACGGTTTTGTAAGCTGATTTAATTAGTTATGCTACGGATTTGCTACTCATTCGTTTTAGATCCAGGCTTTATAATGCTTAATATCATTTCCACCAAAGCTTTGTACTTAATATAGGAATCTTTAAGAGTCCATTCGTTTTTCCTGGCTAACATATTTTACTGAGATGGCTGGCACAAGGCCACCTGATTCTACAAAGCCAGAATTCAGGTGGAGAAAAAGAGTATAAAAAATGAATGCTAAAATAGGCTTAGGTTTTCTAGAGCGTCCTCTGTCAAAATTCGATTGGTTTGACGGAAACTTTGAAGGATTCAAGTTATTACGTAGGAAATATAAATGACTGGGAGCAAGTTTGTTAAAGGATTCAGGCGGACATTACCTGCACACAGACAAACAGACAGTCTCTTAACGAATTGCTCAAAGCGAAACTTGTCTCTGTGAGCCACGAGAAGGGCAGGGTTAATCGAGTGCTCTATTAACCTTGGGAAAGGGTTAATTTATTATAATTTTAGTTAATGAAAAATTCCAGTAATGAATGACGTACTTACTTAATACAGCAAAAACGTCTCTGGCTCCAAATGGGTTCGTGTCTTGAATAATTCTTGAATGTTTCGTTCCACGAGTCTCTCTCTCTCTCTCTCTCTCTCTCTCTCTCTCTCTCTCTCTCTCTCAGTAAGTTTAATTAGCTTAATTATAGCTTTGCTATTCCTAATTCGTTTTAGACCGAGGCATCAACATTCTTTTGCCGTCATTTCTACAAAAGGCTTCATATTCTATTTCTCTGACTCATGTATTTATCCTTTCCTTTCCCGGAGGATTACGAGCCTAAAATACATACGTTAAAAATAAATGACGTCGTAACGTAATCTATGGAATGTAATCGAATTAGTTTCAGTGAAACCTTCAATTTATTTAAAATCATATTTAAAATTCACATCCAATGTCATAGTTATCGTATATTTAAAATTCACATGCTTCTAAAAATGAATGACATCGTAGCATAAAGATAGGTTGTAATCGAATTATTTTCAATGAACACTTTCATATATTGAATATGATGTTTAATATTCACATTTAATGTCATTTATCATACATTTAAAAACATATCTTTCGTAATAACTTTTAGGCTCGGCGTTTTCAGAAAATTCACGGGGCCTGCGCCGCTATGGACATCTATTGGCGATTTATGTAACTAAAATAAAAAATAGATAAATAAATAAAACTTATTAGTGTAACTGACAACTTTATTTGTTTACGAAAACATTCAGACTTCGAATTTACGTAAATGACAACGAATTTCCACGATTTAATATACGATCTAGATTAATACACCTTTCTCGTTTTCTTTGGCTCCGAAGATTATTGTTTGCTTTCGCTAAAATTGCCGAAATAAATTAATTTTAAAAACATTGCTAAGCAACTCTTAAACGTTTGGCTTCATACATCGTACAACTATTGTCAAAGCTTAAAGATTTTGATCTATAAATATCTATCTTTAAACATATAATGGTATATAAGAAGAATAACAAATTAATATATTGATTCTTATAAAAAATCACCATTGATGACGTATTTTGTTCAAAACCGAGAAATCCAAAAGGTGTTTTCCTATCGATGTCTGGTAAAACAAACAGCAAGATGAACTTTGAAATTTGACGCAGATTTTAAAGTAAAACACAACTTATTATTCTATCATTCAATACACAGGCAATGCACAGACATTTATTGAATTAGATCAGGCATTCATAAGTATTAAGCAATGATAAAGCTAATTCTGACCTCAAATTAGATATTCTTAGGCATATTTTGTTAAGTCTTCTTGTAAAATATTGTCCAGACATCATCTAAAGGGAATCTGAACTAAAAATAAATGAAATAACGTTGAATTCGTCAGACATAAAAGGTATTCATTTTAGATTAAATTGGTATTAAATGTGTATTAAATCATACCTTAATGCACATAAATGAGTCAGGACCACATTATTTAAAAGATTTATGTGAATTAATGGTATACATCATAACTGGCAATGTCTTGTAATTATGTAGAATATTCTCTATGATTTAAAGAATGCTGGGTCAAATTAAACTCTGTTCAATTAACGATTCGAGTCATCACATAAATAATAACTCGTTGGCAATAAAGGCTACTTAGTTAAAGTTACAGGAATTAGCTAGATAATCATGTATAAAATAACTAATAGCAACTAATGCAAGTCACATAACTCGAACGCTTTTGATATATGATAATGCATAAATAAAACCTTTTATTTTAACCCACATTAAATCTAAAACATACAAGAGTCTCTATATTAAAATTCAAAAAGTTATAGTTTACACTATTTAAGAATTTCATCTCACCGTCGTATTTTTATTTTATGCCTCTACCCCTTCTCAAAATTCGTCTGCCCTGTGTCTCGTCTGATGGGCATTCTCAAACAAAGGACTATTGTCCTGCACATTAAAAATCAAAATATACATAATGTTTTTATTACTGAAAGATGTTTTTTAAAATATTTAATGTTTAATATTAGTCTGAAGCAAATACTGTCGTATTTTATTGAAAAATAAAACGATTTCTAAGGCTTCCTGCTCTAAGTGTTTTGGTCACTCGGAAAATCAGACGAATTTACTGAAGAGATAAACGCGAAAATTTAAGTTAATTACATTTAAATTTAATTGTTTTTAAGCATAAGTGTGTATTTAACCCAAAGGGTAATCCTGAAATCGTTCCATTTTTCGGATTATGGATTAAACCTACAGAGGAGGGATTAGAAACATACAAACACAATCACACATATTCATATACACACACACATACACAGCTGGGCCTCCCCCTGCGTGAATTTGTAGACATCTGCAAGAATACATGTATATTCACGCGTAATTAATATGTATATATATACAGTATATATATATTATACACACCTTTAATTAAATTTTGTACTGAGCAAAATAAAAAATGCAGAGCAAGGTCCAAGTATAATTTTTTTTCTTTTTGCTTTGCTTTTGTACTGACGAGTGGTGGGGGGGTAACAGACAATCCTCTAATTACCTTGACCCGAGGTCACTTCACTTAATCATCCATACCGTCGTTGTTCTTTTGTCCTATGGCTCGCTCCAGAAAGAGGTTAGCATTCGCAGGAAGAACTTTCCATTCCATTCCTTCCTTCCGTCCTTCAGTGCGTCCCCGAAGGTTTCCGAAGACTTAACTGAAGGATCCAGGAATCTCTTTGAGAAATGAGAGGAAGAGTAAGGGAAGGATGAAAATGGAGGAAGAAAGTAGGAGGAGGCGAAGACGAAGAGAAGAAATGTGAAAGAATGGAGAGAAGGGGGGAATCAGAATCAGAAGGAATCCCTGGATCCTTTTAGAAGTCTTCGTCAGGTCTTCTTCAGGAGGTCGTCTTCAGGAGTTCACCGAAGTAAGTAAGGCTTTTTGTATGTATGTATATGCATATATATGTGTATATATATGTGTATGTATACACATATATATGGTCCTCAGTATTCACATACACACATACGAACATGTCTTCCATTTAAGTGAAATAGAAATGTTTAAAAATAGAAAAAAAACCCTTGTTTAAAACGATTTAAAGCCACCCGGTTCACTAAAATGGGGTTTTCCTATATGACGTACCTCTTCCCCCACCCCCCATCTCTCTCTCTCTCTCTCTCTCTCTCTCTCTCTCTCTCTCTCTCTCTCTCTCTCTCTCTCTCTCTCCGTGACCTCAACTCCACTAAAGCAATCACAAGTAAATAATAATAATAATAATAATGAAATCGGTTCCGGAGCCCCTGCGAGCTTCTAGGCTTAATCGGGGTTGGTGGTTGAGAGGGAGAGAAAACAACGGGTGCCGGAGACATATTTATCCTACTTAACAAAGACTTTAAACGATTACATTACCAGGAGAGAGAGAGAGAGAGAGAGAGAGAGAGAGAGAGAGATTTGCAGTTAGGGTGTGATTTTTCCCTCTTCTTGAACGTCAAATTGTACTCCAGGTTTCTGTTCATAGCTGTCGTAAATGAACCGACCACCATCTTTCTTTCTTACTCTGTTTTGGTACAGTTCACTCCGTTTCAAGTGCCCTGTCTGTCTGCGTCTGTCTTGTAATTCTGTTCACATGCGTTGTCTGTGTGTCTGTCCGTCTGCGTGTCTGTATCTCTGCTGAGCTTTGGTGTGGGCCTTAGTAGCGACGTGTTCGCGTTCGTCGAAAAACGTTATGAAACATAGGCCTACAATGGCTGATGGCAAACTCAACTTTCGGTGATGAAAAATATGAAAATTGATGAGCTTGGAAATATATATGGTTGCCATACTCTGAATAGGTGGCAAAGGTCAGGCATGACCTCTCGTGTCACGTGATTTAACACCCATTGAACCCCCACCCACCATTTTTTAAACTGCTTTTGGAGGGAGCGAAAGCTGAATTATTACTTACGTTTGGCAGCGCTGTATTGCTTGACCGCCTGACACCTAAGTAAATCGTGGCCTGACTGATAACTCTCTCTCTCTCTCTCTCTCTCTCTCTCTCTCTCTCTCTCTCTTCTTTGGTTAAAAGGAAAGCAACAGAGCTTCAGAAAATGAGAGGAAGTGAACACTTAACACTGTCATGTCCCTATCATAGCAAGTATTTCTCGCTCTCTCTCTCTCTCTCTCTCTCTCTCTCTCTCTCTCTCTCTCTCTCTCTCTCTCTCTCTCTCTCTCTCTCTCTCTCTGTTGTGGCTAGCATAAGAATGATGATTATGAAGTTTAACAGACATCAGGTATACGTAAGCAGGGACAAGTAAAAAGACAATAATAATAATAATGAAAAAAATCAGTGTGACTCAGTCAGAGGAAACAGGCCGTGGCGGTTGTAGGTTTTAGGCCTAAATGATTCAGCCTGCGGCAGTTTTGACTCATTTCTTACTGATGAATATGACGAATGATTTACTAGAATCTTTCGATTAATACGAATATATATATATATATATATATATATATATATATATATATATATATATATATATATATATATATATATATATATATATATATACGTCCTCAACCACCCATCATTACTATCTAATAATGACGTGTAGACTTATACGATGCCAAATTAGACATTAGGTCCATTTATTTACCTGAAAGGAAATGATCACTTATTATTTAATCATAATTGTTATGATTTTACTTAACGTGAATATCTCTTTATGTATATATACAGTATATATATATATATATATCACATATATATGTACATATATATATATATATATATATATATATATATATATATATATTATATATATATACGTATATATATATATATATATATATATATATATATATATATATATATATACATACACACACATAGAATACCTTAATTAAGTTTTGCGTTGGGCATACACGCGGAAATGGCAGCTTAAAAAAATGAAAAAATCGTCATTATTATTTACCTAATAAATCACTTGTGTTTCCAAATTGTTCATATTTTCAGTTGTCTGTCAATTCTTTCTTCTAAAGAAACAACGAGATATTATAATTATTAATTATTAAAAGTATTGAAAGTAGCTCGAAAATTTGACCGTTATTATTCTGAATGAGTAATAGAGACGACTATGCTTGAAGAACGTTATGCTATTCTCACCCAAATTCTCGTGTTTATCTCTCCAGTCAATTCGTCTGCTTTTTTCAAGTTACCAAAACACTCTGAGCAGAAAGCCTTAGAATTCATTTTATTTTTCGATAAAAACGACAATATTTGCTGCAAACTATGATTAAATATGATATTTTATATAAGTTTCTTTCGATAGTAAAAACATGAAGTATATTATTGATTTTCTAATGTATAAGACAATAGTCCTTTTTTGAGAATGCCCAGCAGACGCGACAGGGCAGACGAATTTTGAGAAGGGGTAGAAGCGTAAAATAAAAATATGACGATGAGATGAAATCCTTAAAACTATAAATTATAACCTTTTAAAATCTTAATATAGAAACTTTGGTATGATTTAGATTTATTGTGGGTTAAAATAAATGGTTTTGTCTTTGAACTATGACATATCAAAAGCATTCGAGTTACGTGATCAGTTTAAGTTGCTATTAGTTATTTTATATACAATTATCTAGCCAATCCCCGTAACTTTAACTAAGTAGCCTGTGTAGCCAAAGAGTTATGATTTGTATAATAATTCAAATTATTTATTGAACAGAGTTTAATTCGATGCAGCCACTCTTTAAATCCTAGATAATATTCTATACAATTACAAGACATTGCCGGTTATGATGTATGCCATTATTTCACATAAATATTTTAAGTAATGTGGTCCTGACTCATATATTTACATTAGCATATGATTTCATACACATTTAATATCGATTCAGTCTGAAAAGAATGTATTTTATATCTGACGAATTCGGTGTTTTTAAATTTATTTTTAGCTCCGTTTCCCTTTAAATGATGTCTGCATAATATTTTACAAGACGACTTAACAAAATATATCGAAGAATATTTAATTTGAGGTCAAAATTATATGTATAATTCCTTAATACTTATGAATAATTTATTTAATTTAATAAATGTCTATGTATTGTCTGCTTATTGAGTGATAGAATAATACATTGTGTTTTATTTTAAAATGTGTGTCAAGTTTTAAAGTTTATCTGGCAGTTTGTTATACCAGACATTCTTAGGAAAATATCTTTCAGATTTCTCGGTTTTGATAAAAATATGTCATTAATGGTGATTTTTTATATAAACCAATATACTGACTTAGTATTCTTTTTTATCTATCTTTACATGTTTAAATATAGATATTTATATTATAAAATATTTTAGCTTACACAATAGTTGTGTACTGTACGAAGCCTTAATTTTTACAGTTGCTTAGCAATGTTTTTAAAATTAGTTTCTTTGGCAATTTTAGCCAGATTAAACAATTATCTTTAGGGCCAAAGTAAACAAGAAAGGTTCATTAATCTGTGCCTTATATTAAATCTTTGAAATTTGTTGTTAATTAACGTAAAATCGAAGGTTAGATGTTTACGTAAACAAATGAAGTTGCTAATTACCTAATAAGTTCGATTGTTTTTTTTTGTATTATTTTAGTCATTTAATTTGCCAATAGATAAAATATGAATATTAAATTTTTGGTAAATTAAATGAAAGTTTTTATTAAAAACAATTCGATTATATACTATCTTCATGTTACGATGCCATTCATTTCCTGCAGCACACGAATTTTAAATATACGATGAATATGACATTAAATATGAATTTTGAATATGATATTTAATAAATTGAAGGTTTTATTGAAAATAACTGGATTCTACTCCATAAGTTATGTTACGATATAATTTATTTTTACGTACATGTTTTAGGGTCGTAACCCCTCACCACCATGGCACCAAATATAAACAATTCCGCGGCAGACGAAAACCTTCCCCCAAGTGTCTCTTTATTTACGGTAAATATCTGCTTATTTTAAACTTTATTCGTTTAAAGTGGATTGTTTTCGCGTCTATAACGAAACTTCGTTATATATATACCGTTATATCAGTCGTACTTAACGAATTTACGAATAAAAATACGAGTTTATTGAAGCATTTTTCCAAAGTGTGTGACGTGGCTGACGTTCGCCCATGATGGCCATCGTATTTCGACGGTCATTTTCTTTCCCCTTTTATTTATACCGATCGTAAGTGTCGCCTATCACATTAATAAATCACTGACACTTAAAGTGTCATAGAAACGTAACATAGGTAAAAAGTATCGTAAACACTTGTAAAGTGTCAGGTAGACTTAGCACCTTAGCGTATTTCCTTAGAGGTCTCCCAAGTCACAACCCACCTTAAAGTGATAAGTTGCCTTAATAGCGTACCGTAAGGTACCCTAAACTGGGGCCTGTAGCATAAGATACTCTCGGCTTAGGCTGGATCCTGTTTCTTAGGTTACCCTAGGCTGGGGCTTTTACCATAAGGTATCCTAATCTGGAATTTGTACCCTCAAGTACCCTAAGCTGGAGTCTGTACCCCAAGGTACCCTAAGCTGGGGCCTGTACCTTGAGGTTTGCAGGGAAGCTATCTGGACATGAATATATTCCAGTCTTGGGTTAGGCTTTGGTATATTTTTCTGTGCAATGGCTTCCCCATAGTCTTGCTGATTTCGGTATTTTGAAGTGTTAGAGGAGGTTATTTAGCCTCCAGGAAATCTGCCTACAATATTTCAACATACATTCAAACACTCTTCTAGTGAATTCAGGTGCATTGTTCAAAAATTTCCTTAGCTTACCTACACACATCGGAAACATTACTTTTCATACGGCATTTGCAACAGCCTCACTTCTTATATCCCTTACTGGTACCATATGAACAAAGTTGCTCAGGTGATCTACCACAACTAACTGCCATATTTTTCACTAGATTCGGATGTTAGGTAACGATCGATTTGCCATAGGGGGTTAGTGCCATCAGTGCACCTCACGGGGTTCACTGTAGGCATTCAGCGTCCCTTCAACCCCTAGCTGCAACCCCTTTCATTCCTTTTACTTTACCTTCATTCATATTCTCTTTCTTCCATCATGCTATCCACCCTCTTTTAACAATCATTTCGTAGTGTAACTGCGAAGTTTTCCTCCTGCTACACCTTTCAAACCTACCTACTCTCAATTTCCTTTCAGCACTGAATGACCTCTTTGGTCCCAGCGCTTGGCCTTTGGCCTACTCTCTATATTCCATTCCGGCAACTATGTTAGAACTTAGTTGGTTCTTGTAAAATGAAAGGGTTCATAAGTGACTTGTTACCCTGGAGGTATGGTAATATGCCCAGGTGATGGGATTTTTTTTTTTTTTTAATTATTTGTCACAAAAGATGGTTTTTGCAACAGATTTAAGTTAAGATATATTTTAAGTCATTTTATAATTGTACCGTACATACTTTTGTTTATAACTTTTCAGTCATTTGTTCTATAGTGCAGTGCATGTGTAAACTATCTGGAAAAATAGACTGTATTATAGTGTAGTGCATTACATGTTGTAGAGGGATTATTTTATAATTTTGTTACTATTCTGTGTACATTATAGTATAGTGCATTACATGTTATAGAGAGATTCTTTTATAATTTTGTTACTATTCTGTTTACAGGAATTCTTGAAAAGCCCAATTTACTGCCATCGTCTCCGAGTCACTTATAATGCATTGGAAAAGTGTCGTCAGGGAAGAAGACATAGACAATGAATTGACTCTCAGGCCAAGAAGTAAGTCAGTATCGGTTCTCAGCTTTTTGTCGCAAATGAGTAGGTTTTTGTGAGTGCAAGAAAGAATATCTGATTTTAATGCTTATCCATTCTGGTTGCATATACTATTGTGCTATGCAGTTTTGAATAAATAAGCCAATAGTAATGACATTATTAAGAATAATGGTAAGCTATATCGATCACATCCTCTCAGAGGATAAAGGTTAGGGAGAATATTGAAAACAATAAATAATTTGTTAGTCGTTTTCCACAAATTCTCCATCGTTACCTTATATATAATACAGTATTTATATAATACAGTACTTACAATTAGTTCACTAGGTTATAAACTGTCAAAACATTGTATCAGGTTGCTAACATCAAAACTTACTAATCTGGACTTGGGATTAAAAATGCACAGGTGACCGAGATAGTCCCTAGACTATCTCAGTCACCTGTGCATTTTTAATCCCAAGTCCAGATTAGTAAGTTTTGATGTATATTCTCAATCTACAAGAGAGTTATTTCCCATAGGGGGTTAGTGGCGTCAGTGCATCTCATGCAGTGCACTGTAGGCATTACTTAAGGTTCTTCGCAGCTCTTCGCAGCGTGCCTTCCTTAGGCCCCTAGCTGCAACCCCTTTCATTCCTTTTACTGTACCTCCTCTCGTATTCTCTTCCATCTTACTTTCCACCCTCTCCTAACAATTGATTCATAGTGCAACTGCGAGGTTTTCCTTCTGTTACACCTTTCAAACCTTTTACTGTCAATTTCTGTTTCAGCACTGAATGACCTCATAGTTCCAGTGCTTGGCCTTTGGCCCAAATTCTGTATTCAGTTCAATACAAGAGTTATTGAATTGGTATTAGAGTATCCAAGAAACTGAATTAGATTGGTCTTAATCCCCACCAGTCAGCCAAATTTAGAATGAAGTAAATTGCATATTTGTGATTGGAAAATTTTGTAAACAAATGATTGATTCTACCGTAGAGACTCATCTCAAATCTCCATTGGTCCTGTAGCATCTTCCTCTTTCTTATAACTATATATTCCTTCTTTTATGATTGTGGACCTCTTGCAACACATTATTGTGGGATGAGTTCATCATATTGTTTACCCTGTCCTTAAATAAGAGAATATACACCATGGCCTTCTAACCAGTCAAACTGTTAAACTCATTGTTAGTTTCGAGACCTCTTGTCCAAACTCCCTACCTAAAGTTCACCATACTGCGCCTAAAATGGAAAACTGCAGTATCTACAAAATTTTCAAAATTGCGATGTGCCAACACTAATACGCA
>NC_089777.1:13750026-13787526 GCF_040412425.1 Macrobrachium rosenbergii | reverse complement strand
CATGAAGGCTAATACAGGTATTTGTAGGGAGCTTTATGTACACGGACAGAATAGACACAATATTTGTAGTGCACTTATGTACACACAGAGAAAAGATATTAGAATGGATATTATATGAAACTTGTGCATATGTATTATAGATTTTTCTCTGGGCTTCAATATCCACTTGCATCACATATAAATTTGTAGTCCCAGCTTGTTTGATAACTACTGTAATTGTTTTGTAGTTACAGTAATGGCTACATCAGGTGGATCAGTGCTTTTGTATGGGTGCAGTTCTCATCTAGAAATAAATTTTAAAGGTAATCCATGTTGGAAAGGAAGGGATCGGTTGGATATGCTTCCATATGGCCTCTCCTCTTGTTGCGTGAAATGTGTCATGAAGACTACTTATCTTGTTACTTTTAGTATAAGTACAGTATTAGTGTGCTGACTTGTAGGTTTATGAAAACCCTATAAGTGACTGGCTGCCATCATGGACGGTTTTGTAGTCCTTACTGTTTACAGTATAGTGTTAGTTATCTGTACAATTGTGCTGTTTTGAACAGGTTGAGATCATTGTTAGCAGTATTTTGTACCAGGATAGCAATTCTGTCTTTTCTGCTATATACTGGAGTATTATGATCAAATTAGTGTTTGATACCAGTGACCTGAAAAGGATTAAATAAAAAAGATTTTGCAGGAAATAAATCTAAGATACTTTCTGTCATTTTTAGTGAATTTTCTTGTATATTGCCAAGTTTCTTAACTAAATCAATTCATACATGTCTGAATACATGAATGTTAAAGGGGATGATGAACCTTCATTGGTTATATAACTGAATGGGATTAAGAATAAGCCTATTAACATATTTGATATCCTAGGAATATACCAAACCCACCTCTTGGAAAGAGCATAGAAGAGAGGATATCCCAGAACTCAAGGTTTGGTTGCCTTTTTATTCATGATTTTGTTTGGTACCTTAGCATGTCGTACCCTCACTGTTATTCACAAGCTTACTCAACACAAAGTCCAGTAATTTGTATGCCATGTGGGCGTGCATAGTTATCAGGGTAGTACTGGAAAAAGTAGTTAAGGTTTGTGGGTCTATTTTATTTTTAAGAAATGTCACGAGACGATTTCAGTGTTACTGTCAAAGTTATAGTTGCTGTACTATATTAGACTATATACTGTATTGTACTATGTATGTATGAATGAATTTATTGCCTCCAATTAACATGTGCAGCATTTTGGCAAAAAACAGGTTGCGCTTGAACTTACAACTCAAAGTGTTTCCTGGTTAGTTGTGGCATCCAGCATCCCATCATTTCATTTGTTATATGAGGTTTTCAGTAGAGAAACATGCCAAGTGCCATTTTTAAAATATTGAAGACGGATCTGTGATGTGCAAGGATAAAACCAGCGAAAAGTAAATAAAAAATACTTTGGCCCAGGATGGCGTTTGGCGTGTTTCTCGACTGAAAGTCTCATATACAGTATACTGATTGACTAAATATAATCAGTGTTTTCAAATGCTGATATAAGTTTGGCCTTTCATTATCTTGGGTTTATGCTGTCTTTCTAATTCTTTTCTTTAGGAAGTTTCCCAGTTACGATGGGGTTATGTACAAAAACCTCATCGTTTCTTGGAAAAAACAACTTGAAATTATCTAGCCTACACTAGGGTATACAGTATAATCTATGCATATACGGTAGCCTAGCTTACATTATACAGAATACAGTACATATACAGTATAATTATTAAAATCAGCTAATTCTGGAGGTTCAGTGCAGATTGACGTATTATCATTCAGTACAAACAGAGAAATTGAATAACAAACAAGAATCAGACGTGTACTGTACAGGCTTACTCACCAAGATTCAGTCTGTTGTCGGCATACTTGAACTGTGTCAGGCTATTGATAGCTACATTTAACTAAAAATCGGAAGAGGAGAAGGATAATAAAGCAGCGGGATCATCAACTCGTTCTTCTTCAGCTAGTATTTTGTCACGTGCAATCACCATGACTGCCTTTCCCGCGGTATGCTGGTTGGTAATTTTCATTTTCTGCTCTAAAGTGATGGAATGCCTCTTCTTCTTCACATCACCAGCAGAAGACTCACTTGGGTGTTTGGTAGACTTACTGATATTACACAGATTTAAGTTTTAAACAGTTTATGTACAGTCATGCACACAAAAATCACACAAACACTGACCTAGCTTGACTTCGTACACGGCGAGTGTGAGTGAGGTCAAGTCAGGGTGAGAGGTACCCACAACCCAGTCTCTTGTGCCAGTGTATCGCGCACCATGTGCTACCTGACTGTACACTGCTGCCTGCGCTTGTCATGCACAAAATTTGAAAATGTTTTCAAAATATCGTCATATCGGTATCACATCGTAACTTCGAAACCGTCAGAACTGCTAACCCCATCACAAACTCGAATTATCATAAGATGAATCATCGTAACTCAAGAACTACCTGTATTTTGCGTGCTTATACGCGTTGTTTACGCATATCTTTTACTTTTTCTTACAGGAATACAGACTATCATCTTTTATTTAGAAGCATTCCTTACCTTCAGCTAGAATTGGTTGTTGAAACTTTGTAACAAGGTAATTACTATAATTGGTGGTAATTGAGTGAGGGGGTGGGGGTTGGTGGTATCAAAGTTGGAGTATTTTCTCTTTATAACACTAGTGAATGCTTTTTATGCATTCTACTTTTGTTCTTAAACCTTTTTCACTGCAAAGGGGACCAACACACACACTCCTCTCTTGAAAGGTCAAGGTTGTAGGTCCTGCCCCTACAGAAGGAACATTATCTGTGGGGAAAAAAGGCCATGGAGAAAGTGAAGCACTTAACACATGCTCACGTGCTTTGTATGTCAGCTGTTCAGGTATCTTAGGCACATCCATTTCACCAAAAAAATTATAGTCAGATATAAAAAAAAAAAGTTTAAACTTGGCAGTCAGAAGAAGCACAAGATGCCCTCCTTTTATGGTGCTGAAGAAAGTGCTCAGTGATGGTGAGTGAGTTCCTTTTCTTTCCTCTGCCAGTTCTGCATTACCATTAGAGGAGAGTAAGACATGTGAAAAGTGAAGTGGTGTAGGCAAACTTTTTATTTTCTCCTCACCTTCATCATCAGTTTTTCAGGAAGAAGTCCGGGCAACCTTCACTCAGCAGGTCTTGCTGGATTTTGAGTTTTTGCTTTCTCCCCTTAAGGGTCAGTAGCTCTCGTTGCTTACTTGGGTTAGGACAGTTGTGCTTGTGATCATGCAACACCTCAGTTGGTTCCTGATTCACCCTGGTGTGCCCTTGCAAGATAACGCTCGTGCTCACTCACCTATGACCTCTGCTAGTTGGGCCTTTGCTAATCATGGGGAATCTTGCAGGAGGGATGGCTGCTGTTTGGAACCTCATTGCATTCACAGGTCATCCTCAGTTTGTGGCTTGTCATTCCACAACAGTTGAACAAATTGTTTGCCACATTTCTGTGAAAGTTCACGGGGGCAGGCAAGCACATTGTCCTCTCTGTTGGGAAAAGATCCCTCTCATGCTTTTGGGTTTTTGATAGGACCAGAGGGTATTGCTGTGTCAGAACCCCTGGGGGCAGGGTTGAAATGACACGTTCGGGAGATCTTGAAGCTCATTCATGATTGCAGAGATAGTCGGGAGGTGACCTTGCACCCTATCTGAAACCGATCTTGTCTATTGAACTCATCCTTGGGTATGCTTCTAAAACAAGATCACCATTCAGAATGCCATGGTCA
This sequence comes from Macrobrachium rosenbergii, assembly GCF_040412425.1. NCBI lineage: Eukaryota > Metazoa > Arthropoda > Malacostraca > Decapoda > Palaemonidae > Macrobrachium > Macrobrachium rosenbergii. The sequence continues at coordinate 13,783,771 of NC_089777.1, read as the reverse complement.
CACCTGGTGTCTAGCCCATTGAACAGGCTCCTTCCCCCATAATTGACTTACCGGAGGAAATTCTATGTGCCAAAAAATGCCAAGACTTTATCCTTGCGGTTGGACCAGTAAGTTTACGGACTTGAATGGGAACAGCCTCCTTGGTAGCATAGTCAGGAGCCATGGAGTCAGTTTCAGTTTAGGATGAGAGGGCAAAGTTGAGGTTGCTGGTGTCGGGAAGAAAGCCACTGATTTTCTTCCCACATCAAAGTGTTAACCTTTAGACTGATATTGTCTGGCATGACATTGTATCTTCTTTGCGAGACTAATTTCAACTGAGAGTAATCTTTTGATCAAGGAACAGTCTGGTATGGGAATCTTCTTACTCTTTCTGTGGGATTTTGTAATGGTGGCAGTGAAGAAGAGGCCTAACGACAGCCAGGACTCTCTGATCCACTTCGTGACCTTCAAACCCTCCAGGGCAATAGAGGGTACTGTGGCCAAACATGTGGGGTTAATCCGTGCTTTATGTGTCTGGCATTGGGAAAGCCCTCCCCTTGTGGGGAAACTGAGGCAAGGAGCACTGATTGTTTCTAGAAATGGGCAAGGAGCCTTTAATACCCGTTTGTCCTCCCTCCCTAAGCATGGCTAGAAAGGAGGTAAAGGGGAAGAAGGGAGGAGGATGCTGAGACTGGCAGTCCTCTTCTCCAGCTGCCACAAGTAGAGGGACGCCTGTCTTGCACTGGGTAATGTGGCAGAGACAAGTTCCTCTCAGTCAAGGCAGTTAAAGGGTATCATTCTGTCCTAAGCCAGACTTCAGGTTGAAGGGCTTAAGATCTCATTCCTTTGGTGGAGTTATCTAATGCTTATGAGGAGTTTCAAGTAGTCTTATCCTCCTCAGGAGCTTTGGCCTCCAGAGTGGGATGTAACTTTGATCCTTCACAGCCTAACTCAGGCACTGTAGGACCCCTTGGGAGGGGCCTTGGGCTAAGATCTCACATTTGACTCTCTGCTAGCTTTATCCATGGCCTTTCTCATCTTGCCTGGCACTCAGTGGTTTGGGGAATCTCTCTCTTTCTCGATTGTTCCTGATTTTGTGTTGAAAACCCAGAACCCATCAGTACCTAACGAGAGATGTGAGGAGTTTCCGTTCCCTCCCCAAGATTTTGTTGGTGGTGATCTGGACGAGGTGCTTTAATGCCTAGGGCGAGCAGTGAGATATTACCCTAGAAGGACCTGACCTGTTTGGTCTTGTCATAACCCTTTTAGCATTGGCAAGGAAAAGGTGTCCAGGAACATCCTTGTTTCTGGCATTGTGCTGTAATCAAACTGTCTTACAAAATGTCTGGCAAAGTGGACAGTTGTTCAGTTTGGGATAGAGCTCACAGAGTCTGTGGTGTGGGACCATCTCTTGCATTTCAGAGCTACTTTTTGGTAACATTGGTAGTGAGGACCAGGTGTCAGGAGATGTCAGGCTCACAAGTCCCAGAATACCTTCTCCGTGGGACGGTGGTGGCTGCCCACCAGGTTGTGTAGTCACCCAAGTTCCACTCGGACAGAATAGCATCTCTCCCAAGGAACTCAAAGGTCATAAAGCTGGGGTTGACTTGCTCTTCACTTCCTTCTGCCTTCTTTCCATTTGTGAGGCATGAGCTCGGGCTGAGTACATGCTGCACCTTTTAACAGCTGGGGCAGGGGTGGTCGAGTTGTAATCTGATCCAATAGGTTTTATTGGCCAGAATTTAGTTGACTTCTGACTTGCATCGGCCCTCATAGGGGAAACACTTTCCACTCAGGCTCAGTGCCCCGTTGCTCTGAAATCTCAGTGCCAGACCAGATAGGTGATTACAGGAGTCAGTGCTTCCCTGCTTACAGTCATTACCTGGTGAGTGACATTTCCTGGTGGAAGTTCAAGTTGGCAGTCAGTTGAGTGACGACCCCCATCCCAAAGGAGCGAGTCTCCTACTTCGGGGCGATGATTTGTATTCTTGAAGGTTCAAATAAAAAAATTTTAAAGTAGTAACACCTCGACTTAACAGAAATTAGGGGTCTGTCCTTTCCGATGAGTAACAAAAGTCTGTTAATAAACACAGACCCTATATTATGGCCTGTAATGGAATATTTTCTAGGTATAGTTAGCAGCAATTTCACGTAGTTCCTAACCTCAGGTAATTTGTACTTTACACTTAACATTCAATTTAAGGCACATATAATAAAATTTGTTACACCCAAGATGGTGGCATAGGAAAAAATAACCATAATAATGTAACTGATAGGTATGGAAGCCTGCTAAGCTGAGGTTCCTTAAGTTGAGGTGCTACTGTAATTTGTATTTTCCGTCGGTGTGCAAACAAGAGCCTTTTATCATAATCCCACCTCACTTAGTCCCAGTTGCCGAAAGAAAAAATTGCTCTGTGACGTCAGGCGAGACGGAGTTTACCCCTCACCCAGCTACCCACCCAACTACCCACACACCCACCTACCACCAGTAAAATAGTTTGTTACCAAATTTCAACGACCGATCCCAGCTCGCGCTGACAATAGTCCTACATAAACGGGTCTGATTTGTTTACCACGGAAAAATGCAAATTACCATAAAAACTACGGGATTTCAGTATGTTATTAAGATAATAAGGATCACTCAGTTTTCGTTTACTTTCATCATAGATCCGTTTTCTCTCACTTAGAATTAAGTGAAGTGTATAACTGCATAAGTAATGTAACCTGTCTTTTGCCCAAGACAGAATTCTTATCGAAGTTTTGCTAGTTTGTAAAGATATTCCCCCTCTCTCTCTCTCTCTCTCTCTCTCTCTCTCTCTCTCTCTCTCTCTCTCACACATATTGAACACTACTTTTTGATTAAGTTCCCGGGTAAAATATCATTATATTTAGCCATATCAATATACTGTATATAATCATCTCCCTCTTGTCTTACACTCCATTAGTTTTTTTTTTTTAAGGACATATCAGTCTCACAATGTAGTTGCTGACCTGTCTTCATTCTTCCATTTTACGTATTTCAAACGTCTTTTATTAGTTTGTTTATTTTCTACCTAGGACTTGTTTCATGAAGACCGCAGTACAGTACTGTCCTGTTGAAGTAGACTGTCGCCGTGCCATTTTTATTTTCGCCATACAGCAGTAAATTGCTGTCTTTCCTAATCTAGAGGGACCTCGACGAGGTAATCCAAACCCGCTGTGATAGGCCATTTCTATAGGTGTTCCCGCGCTTCCGTTCTCTTGTTCCTTAATCACTTTTCTGTTCGGTAAAGGCTCTTAGTGCCGTCAGTGCTTTTCATGCGGTGCATTGTAGGCATTTCTTAAGGTTCTCTGCAGCATCCCTTCGGCCCCTAGCTGCAACCCCCTTTCATTCTTTTAACTGTACCTCTGTTCATAACCTCTCCATCTTACTTTCCACCCTCTCCTAACAATTTATTCATGGTGCAACTGCGAGGTTGTCCTCCTGTTACGCCTTTCAGACCGTTTTACCGTCAGATTTCCCTTTCAGCGCTGAATGACCTTATAGGTCCCAGCGCTAAGCCTGTGGCCAGAATTCTATATTCCATCCCATTCATAAAAAGTTAAGTATACCTTAGTTTTACCAGACCACTGAGCTGATTAACAGCTCTCCTAGGGCTGGCCCGAAGGATTAGACTTATTTAACGTGGCTAAGAACAGCCCCATTCAGTTGCCCCCTAACACAAAACTGTTGAGAGATGAGTACTTACGTTTTCCCCCTTGGGTGAATGATCCTTGCGCAGTCTTTGCGTATACTCTCTGCTTTGACATTCAGCAGAGGTCTTGGGGGCGTTTGTTATGCACAGCAAGCATACGCAGCCTAACTCTCACCGGTGTCATATGGAAAGGCGAGGTAGAGAAATGACTTGGCTGGAAGAACCACTATACCTTCTGGGGAGGTTTTTGGTAAGGATCTTCGTGGCGTCTTCATCGAAGTTTCGTTCTCAGTTTTGAGTTTCCTGTAAAAAAAACTATTGAGATGGCTGTTTATCTGTCCGCCCTCAGATCTTAGAAACTACTGAGGCTAGAGGGCTGCAAATTGGTATGTTAATCATCCACCATCCCATCATCAGATATAGCCTCAGTAGTTTTGATTTTATTTAAGGTTAAAATCAGCCATGAATGTGCGTCTGGCACAGCTGTAGGTGCTAGCAACGCAGGCCATCACCAGGCCGTGGCTGAAAGTTTCATGGGCCGCGGCTGAGAGCTTCATGGGCCGTGGCTGAGAGTTTCATACATCATTATACACTGTACAGAAAACTCAGTTGCGCCGAATAAACTTCGGCGCAATTTTTACTTATTATTATTATTATTATTATTATTATTATTATTATTATTATTATTATTATTAAAAATACCCATAGTAGCATGAGTCTTGAAATGGGGGAAACAAATCCACAGGTATGTATGGGTAAATATATTTATTTTCAAATATATGTACCCATTCAAAACTGTGGATGTTTTGTCATTATTATTATTATTATTATTATTATTATTATTATTATTATTATTATTATTATTATTATTATTATTTTAGTGGAACACACTTGTAGGCTTTATTGTGAACAGTTGAAATATTATTCGAGTTCTGATTGGTATACGGATTTCATTTTGTGATATAGAATGTCATGTTTCATGTGCAGAAGAATTGGTAATTGGAGGTTGCTGGTGACAGAAAGGTACTCATATATATATATATATATATATATATATATATATATATATATATATATATATATATATATATATATATATATATATATATATGATATGCTGTCAGTGCACCTCACGTGGTGCACTGTAGGCGTTACTTGAGTGTCTTCGCAGCATCCCTTCGGTCCCTAGCTGCAACCTCTCTCATTTCTTGTACTGTAACTCTGTTCATATTCTCTACCAACTTACTTCCCACCTTTAATTGATTCATAGTGCAACCTTGAGGTTTTCCTCTTGTTACACCTTTCGAACCTTCTTACTGACTGTCAGTTTCCCTTTCAGCGCTGATTGGCCTCATAGGTCCCAGCGCTTAGCCTTTGGCCTAAATTTTATATCCTCTTCTTGATATACTTAAAGGTGGTGTAGGTAGATCTTTCGAGGCTCTGCTGTGCTTGCGTTCCAGTCGGTCGCATTTTTGCGTGAGTTCTTTGTGTAAGTCTTTCATGAAAGAAAAATAAGTGTTGGAGATTGTGTAAGTCTCTAACGAGGACTTAGTATTGTTTCTGGGACTTGATTATTGCATCATGGCGTCGAGAGCGGATGTGAGTTGCGGTTTCTGTTGTCTTGTTACAAGGTTTGTCCGCAGTTTTTTTCCTTCTCTCTCTCTCTCTCTCTCTCTCTCTCTCTCTCTCTCTCTCTCTCTCTCTCTCTCTCTCTCTCTCACCAGTAAACTAATGTACATAAAACCGCTTAGAAGATGACAATTCTCTCTATCTCTCTCTCCATTAAACAAAAGTACGTAAAACCGATTCAGAAGATGACAATCTCTCTCTCTCTCTCTCTCTCTCTCTCTCTCTCTCTCTCTCTCTCTCTCTCACACACACACACACACACACACACACACACACACACACACACACACACACACACACACACACACAAAATTATTCTAAAACCGCTTCGAAAGATGACGATTTAGATAAGGAGTGTCAGAGGCTTAATGTGTTACATATATATAAGCCAGCCTGAAATCTTTGTTGAAGGAGGGCAGTCCGCCATAAATAACTATTACTTTCAAAGACCACTCTACCGTTAACAGCCCCCGCCCCCCGTCATTCTTTCTTTCTCCTTCCTCCCCCTCACGTGGCGAGGCCCATGCAGGCTTAGGCCAGAAACCTTACAAGCGGAAGCTCCGTTGCTCTTGGTTGCGTAGGGACTTGTGATCAACATGCAGAAAGGTGCCTTCGCTATGTACTTGTATGTAAAGCTGGTAAAGAGGAGTGGTACTGGCGTTACAGACAAACACACACATATATACTGTATATATAATGTGTGTGTTTGTGTGTACTTTCTCGAGAGAAAACACATTACATAATGACATACATACATTTATATATATATATATATATATATATATATATATATATATATATATATATTATATATATATGTATATATATATATATATATATATATATATATATATATATATATATATATATATATATATATATATATATATATATATATATATATATATATATATATATATATATATATATATATATATAATATATATATAGAAATAATCAACACACAATCACGTGTGGAACAGAAATAAATTTCTGACTCATATCAGGATCGAACCCAGGTCTCTCCATTGACTTTTGTGACTTGTATGGCCTAGTGGGCAGCGCCTTTGCCTTTCAGTTGAAAGACCTGGGTTCGATCCTGATGAGCCAGAAATTTATATATATATATATATATATATATATATATATATATATATATATATATATATATATGTGTGTGTGTGTGTGTGTGTGTGTGTGTGTGTGTGTGTGTGTGTGTGTGTGTGTGTATTATGGATATCTTCTTTTCAGCAACTAATTTGGGATGAAGTTCATGGCCTCATAAGTCTCTCCACATTGACAGCGACCCTCAACAGGGTGGTTTCCGTAGGGGCTTAGTGCCGTCAGTGCATCTCACGTGGTACACTGTAGGCATTACTTAAGGGTCTTTGCAGCGTCCCTTTGGCCCCTAGCTGCAACCTCTTTCATTCCTTTTACTGTATCTCCGTTCATATTCTCTTTCTTCCATCTGACTTTCAACCCTGGCACACCTTTCAAACCTTCTTACTGTCAATATCTGTTTCAGCGCTGAATGACCTCATAGGTCCCAATGCTTGGTCTGAACTCCTTGGATTTTCGTTTTGCCTTTTTTCCCACATCCAGACTTGGTGTCTTTCTTCACCTGTGACTATTATTTGACGGCTAAAAGATATTATTTGACTACTGAAAGCTATTATTTGACCACTAAAAGCTATTATTTGACCACTAAAAGCTATTATTTGACTACTAAAAGCTATTATTTGACTACCAAAAGCTATGATTTGACCGGTAAAAGCTATTATTTGACCTCTAAAATCTATTATTTGACCACTAAAAGCTATTATTTGACCACCAAAAGTTATTATATGACTACTAAAAGCTATGATTCGACCACTAAAAGATATGATTTGACCACCAAAAGCTGTGGTTTTACCACTAAAAGCTATTATTTTACCACTGAAAGCTATTATTTGACCTTTAAAGCTATTATTTGACCACTAAATTAACTCCTTGTAGAATCAGTAGGGTCAGTGGTGTTATTTTCCGGGCATAATATTGGTACAAGCCAAATGTGCTTCTTAGAGATATGGGCTAGAGGGTTGCAAATTGGTATGTTGATCATCCACCATCCAGTCATCAAGCATACCAAATTGCCTCAGTAGGTCTTATTTTATCTAAGGTTAAATTTAGCCATAATCGTGCTTCTAGCAACGATATAGGATAGGCCACCACATGCCGTGGTTAAAGTTTCATGGGCCGCTGCTCATACAGCATTATACCAAGACCACCGAAAGATAGATCTATATTCGGTGGCCTTGATTATACGCTGTAGTGGCTGTACAGAAAACTTGATTTCGACGAAGAAACTTTGACGCATTTTTTAGGCCTACTTGTTTACTTTGCGTTTTAAATCGCGAAGACTGCATCGACTGGCTTGTTATAAATATGTATCAGATTGTGGTAATTTCTACTTAGAATTACCTTTTGAAGTAGGTTTTGTAAAGTGGAGACGTCATCGACTGACTTGTTATAAATAACGTATTTATAAAATTTGCTAATTTTTTCCTAGAATAGCTTTTTGAAGTAGTTTTTGTAAGGGTCTGGGGACTTTGTTAAGCTGTCTGATTTGGTGATACTGAACCAGTGAGAAATGTTACAATGGAGTCCATTCTGTGTAGTAAAATCTGGGACGGCCTCTGTCATCAGACAGGATGGAATTGTTCTTTGTAGGGCCATAGAAAGAGCAGTTTTATCCTTTCTGCAGAATTGCTCTTTGTGGGGCCACAGAAAGAGCAATTTTATCCTTTCTACAGAATTGCTCTTTGTGGGGCGATAGAAAGAGCAATTTTATCCTTTCTGCAGAATTGCGCTTTGTGGGCCCATAGAAAGAGCAATTTTATCTGTTGTGTAGAATTGCTCTTTGTAGGGCCATAGAAAGAGCAATTTTATCCTTTCTGCAGAATTGCTCTTTGTGGGGCCATAGAAAGAGCAAATGCATCCTTCTTGCAAAATTGCTCTTTGTAGGGCCATAGAAAGAGCAATTTTATCCTTTCTGCAGAATTGCTCTCTGTAGGGCCATAGAAAGAGCAATTTTATCCTTTCTGCAGAATTGCTCTTGTGGGGCCATAGAAAGAGCAATTTTATCCTTTCTGCAGAATTGCTCTTTGTATGGCCATAGAAAGAGCAGTTTTATCCTTTCTGCAGAATGCTCTTTGTATGGCCATAGAAAGAAGAGTTTTATGCTTTCTGCAGAATTGCTCTTTGTAGGGCCATAGAAAGAGCAACTTTATCCTTTCTGCGGAATTGTTCTATGTAGGGCCATAGAAAGAGGGCCATAGAAAGAGCAGTTTTATCCTTTCTGTAGAATTGCTCTTTGTGGGGCCATAGAAAGAGCAGTTTTATCCTTTCTGCAGAATTGCTCTTTGTATGGCCATAGAAAGAGCAGTTTTATCCTTTCTGCAGAATGCTCTTTGTAGGGCCATAGAAAGAAGAGTTTTATGCTTTCTGCAGAATTGCTCTTTGTAGGGCCATAGAAAGAGCAATTTTATCCTTTGCAGAATTGCTCTTTGTAGGGCCACAGAAAGAGCAGTTTTATCCTTTCTGTAGAATTGCTCTTTGTAGGGCCACAGAAAGAGCAATTTTATCCTTTCTGCAGAATTGCTCTTTGTAGGGCCATAGAAAGAGCAATTTTATTCTTTCTGCAGAATTGCTCTTTGTATGGCCATAGAAAGAGCAATTTTATCTTTTCTGCAGAATTGCTCTTTGTAGGGACATAGAAAGAGCAGTTTTATCCTTTCTGCAGAATTACTCTTTGTAGGGCCATAGAAAGAACAATTTTATATTTTCTGCAGAATTGCTCTTTGTAGGGTCATAGAAAGAGCAATTTTATCCTCTGCAGAATTTCTCTTTGTAGGCCATAGAAAGAGCAATTTTATAATTTCTGCAGAATTGCTCTTTGCACGGCCGTCGTAAGTGCACTCTATGCGATGCACTGTAGGCATTACTTAAGGTTCTTTGCTGTGTCCCTTCGGCCCCTAGCTACAACCCCTTTCATTTCTTTTACTGTACCTCCGTTCATAATCTCTTCCTTCGTTCTTACTTACCACCCTCTCCTAACAATTGATTCTTAGTGCAACTGCGAGGTTTTCCTGAAGTTACACTTCAAACTTTTTTTACAGTCAGCTTCAGCTTCACCTCTTAGGTCCCAGCGCTTGGCCTTTGGTCTAAATTCATATTCTATTCTATTCCTACTTAACTGTCCAACTTATTCAGCTCCAATGTTGACATCTTAATTAGGAACAAACCCTGTGGCCAGCCCCATGACCTTTTAGGAATGTGGTCTCGTTAAACTAACTTAGAATTATCGTTGTAAGATTGTAAAGTCATGAATGAAATAAAGCACTTGTTTTAGAAAGTATACCCAGTGCTGAAGCGTTTGAGAGCCTTCGGCAATATAGAAATTATATTCTGATTGTATATTGTTATTCTGAACGAACAAACATTCAGCGCCCATAGAGAAGACTGCCCCTATGGAAGTCCAAAAATAGTAACAAAATAAAGGTAAACTGACAAGTAAGTAGATAATAATAAAATATCAGAAATATTGCTGACGATGCTTTAGTTTTTCAGACAAGTACGAAGGATCATGTAAGCCAGCAGTTTGTTTCCGGGCCAATCATATTGGCCACGGCGGGGTCGGCGGAGGGTGGGGCGGGGGGGGGGAGTTGTTCGTGCCATCAGTACACCTCACCCGGTACACTGTAGGCGTTACTTAAAGTTCTTTACAGCGTCCCTTAGGCCCCTAGCTGCACCCCCTCTTATTCCTTTTACTGTACCCCCTTTTTCCTTTTAAATTACTGTACTTCCGTTCATATCCTCTTTTTTCCATCTTACTTTCCACCCTCTCCTAACAATGTTTCATAGTGCAACTGCGAGGTTTTCCTCCTGTTAAACCTTTCCAACCCTCTTTACTCTCAATTTTCCTCTCAGCGCTGAATGACCTCACATCTCCCTGCGCTTGGCACCAGGCCTAATTCTCATATTCCAATTCCGGTCATAAAGGCTGCTCGCTTTATCATTAATCACAGTTTCAGTCGGCAAGATGATTTATTGCGCGCTGATTCTGCACGATGGCGCCTGTCACTGTAAATAGTCGCCGATGATGGCGGCCGAGAGTTTGACTGTCAATGTTGTGACAGTTTCCGTCAACTTTGCTCGCGTCCCACTCGGTCAAGACGAGCAATCTAAACTTGTTTGGTTTCGCAGCTTGACGCAACTCATGAATGGTTTGCTTTCCGGCGACTCGTTAAGGGAACACTCCTTTTGAGGTTAATGAAAAAATGGAGGGGTTTAGCTGTTCGTTATTTCCCTGTGGAGTGTGGTTCTCTCTCTCTCTCTCTCTCTCTCTCTCTCTCTCTCTCTCTCTCTCTCTCTCTCTCTCTCTCTCTCTCTCATGTTGAGTATTTGAGAGGAACCAGTCCTTGTAGTTACTTCAGAATTTTGCAGATGGTTAATGCCTTACAGTACCCAAGGGAGATTAAACTTCAGTTTTTTATCAATGTGATAATTATTTTGGCCTTTGAGGGAACGAATAGTTGTAATCTATTTTATTTATTTATTTATTTATTTATTTATTTATTTATTTATTTATAGAACAAGTGTGCTGGGTAACTGGCAGATGTTTTAGCCGAACGAACAGTTATTTGTTTATATAACAAGTTTGCTGGGTAATCGGCAGATTTTTGAGCCGAACGATTAGTTTAATTTCTTTTATTTCTCCAATTATGTAAAGAACAAGTGCGCAAAGTTCAGAAATTAGCAGCTGTTTTCACACAAAGTTTGCTGGATAATATCAGATTCAGATCCTGAATTGTGTTTTAAGGATTGCGAAGAAAGGACGGCAGGATTTGCGAAGGAAAGAAGGTAGGATTTACTAAGGAAAGAAGGCAGGATTTGCAAAGGAAGATGGCAGGATTTACTAAGGAAAGAAGGCAGGATTTGCGAAGGAAGATGGCAGGATTTGCGAAGGAAAGATGGCAGGATTTGCGAAGGAAAGAAGGCAGGATTTGCGAAGGAAAGAAGGCAGGATTTGCGAAGGAAAGATGGCAGGATTTGCGAAGGAAAGAAGGCAGGATGCGAAGGAAAGAGGGCAGGATTTATGAAGGAAAGAAGGCAGGATTTTGAAGGAAGAAGACAGGATTTACGAAGGAAAGAAGGCGGGATTTTGCGAAGGAAAGAAGACAGGATTTACGAAGGAAAGAAGGCAGGATTTGCGAAGGAAAGAAGGCAGGATTTGAGAAGGAAAGAAGGCAGGATTTACGAAGGAAAGAAGGCAGGATTTGAAGGAAAGAAGGCAGGATTTGAAGAAGGAAAGAAGGCAGGATTTATGAAGGGAAGAAGGCAGGATTTGCTAAGGAAAGAAGACAGGATTTACGAAGGAAAGAAGGCAGGATTTACGAAGGAAAGAAGGCAGGATTTGCGAAGGAAAGAAGGCGGGATTTGAAGGAAAGAAGGCAGGATTTTTGAAGGAAAGAAGACAGATTTCTGAAGGAAGAAGGCAGGATTTGAGGAAAGAGAAGGATTTACGAGGAAAGAAGGCAGGATTTGCAGAAGGAAAGAAGGCAGAAGGCGAAGGAAAGAGGCAGGATTTGCGAAGGAAAGAGGGCAGGATTTTGCGAAGGAAAGAAGGCAGGATTTGCGAAGGAAAAGGGCAGGATTTGCGAAGGAAGAAGACAGGATTTGCGAAGGAAAGAAGACAGGATTTACGAAGGAAAGAAGGCGGGATTTGCGAAGGAAAGAAGACAGGATTTACGAAGGAAAGAAGGCAGGATTTGCGAAGGAAAGAAGGCAGGATTTGAGAAGGAAAGAAGGCAGGATTTGAGAAGGAAAGAAGGCAGGATTTGCGAAGGAAAGAAGGCAGGATTTGCGAAGGAAAGAAGGCAGGATTTGCGAAGGAAAGAAGACAGGATTTACGAAGGAAAGAAGGCGGGATTTGCGAAGGAAAGAAGACAGGATTTACGAAGGAAAGAAGGCAGGATTTGCGAAGGAAAGAAGACAGGATTCTGAGAGGAAGAGAAGGCAGGATTTGCGAAGGAAAGAGGACAGGATTTCTGAAGGAAAGAAGGCAGGATTTGCGAAGGAAAGAAGACAGGATTTAGAAGGAAAGAAGGCAGGATTTTATGAAGGAAAGAAGGCAGGATTTGAGAAGGAAAGAAGGCAGGATTTACGAAGGAAAGAAGGCAGGATTTGCGAAGGAAAGAAGGCAGGATTTGCGAAGGAAAGAAGGCAGGATTTGCGAAGGAAAGAAGGCAGGATTTACAAAGGAAAGAAGGCGGGATTTGCGAAGGAAAGAAGACAGGATTTACTAAGGAAAGAAGGCAGGATTTGCAGAAGGAAAGAAGGCAGGATTTGCGAAGGAAAGAAAACAGGATTTCTGAAGGAAAGAAGGCAGGATTTGCGAAGGAAGAAGACAGGATTTGAAGGAAAGAAGGCAGGATTTTGAAGGAAAGAAGGCAGGATTTGAGAAGGAAAGAAGGCAGGATTTGTGAAGGAAAGAAGGCAGGATTTGCGAAGGAAAGAAGACAGGATTTACAAAGGAAAGAAGGCAGGATTTGCGAAGGAAAGAAGACAGGATTTACGAAGGAAAGAAGGCAGGATTTGCGAAGGAAAGAAGGCAGGATTTGAGAAGGAAAGAAGGCAGGATTTACGAAGGAAAGAAGGCAGGATTTGCGAAGGAAAGAAGACAACAGAGATGTAGCGATTCCAGTAAGTGTATAATTTGTAGTAGAGGAAGGGTTGAAAGAGGGATAGAAGTTGAAGAATGAACTTCGGGAATAGCAAATGGAGCTAGTGGTGTAAGAACTACCAACTTTCGTTTTCAGCCACCACATTGTTGGAAACAGATAAAATGTTAGCCACATTGTTGGAAATGGATAAATTGTTAACCGCATTGTTGGAAATGGATAAAATGTTAACTACTTCGTTGGAAATGGAGAAAATGTTAACCACATTGTTGGAAATGGATAAAATGTTAACTACTTCGTTGGAAATGGAGAAAGTGTTAACCGCATTGTTGGAAATGGATAAAATGTTAACTACTTCGTTGGAAATGGAGAAAGTGTTAACCGCATTGTTGGAAATGGATAAAATGTTAATTACTTTGTTGGAAATGGAGAAAGTGTTAACGGCATTGTTGGAAATGGATAAAATGTTAACCACATTGTTGGAAATGAATAAAATGTTAACCACATTGTTGGAAATGGAGAAAATGTTGACCAGATTGTTGGAAATGGATAAAATGTTAATCGCGTGGTTGGAAATGGTGAAAATGTTGACCAGATTGTTGGAAATGGATAAAATGTTAACCACATTGTTGGAAATGGATAAAATATTAATAATATTGTTGAGAATGGAGAAAATGTCGACCACGTTGTTGGAAATTGAGAAAATGTTAGAGGCTGAAAATTTAATGATCGCAGTCAACAAGTGGTGTACAATTTTTGCAGAAGTTCCTTGTGGACTGTCGCGTCGTTATTACCGTTATTTTTTAAGCATATTGGTTCTTTGCAGCATCCCTTCCTTAGGTCCGTAGTTGCAACCCCTTTCATTCCTTTTTACTGTACCTCCGTTCGTATTCTCTTTCTTCTATTTTACTTTCCACCCTCTCCAAACAATTGACTCATTCCTCCTGTTACACCTTTCAAATCTTTTTAGCATCAATTTCCGTTTCAGCGCTGAATGACCTCGTAGGTCCTAGCACTTGACCTTTGGCCTAAATTTTATGTTCATAATCATTAAATTCACACTCTTGTGTTATAGTTGCATTTAATTAATGTTCATTTTTTGTTAGTACCTAAGCGTGGTGTGGGTGTGTTTAGTCGACTGTTGTGGATCGCAGCATGGATAATGAATGATGAGGAACAAGAGTGAACAAGAGTGATCAGTTGCTCCATCAGAATGTTTACCGTCGTATCATATAATCAAATACTTTCGCCAGATGTTTTCTCCTTTTCGTTCAGTAGGTTCTTTTGTTTTTAAAATTCCGACTACGTGTTCGTCATTCATTTATTGACTGACTGCTCTCTCTCTCTCTCTCTCTCTCTCTCTCTCTCTCTCTCTCTCTCTCTCTCTCTCTCTCTCTCTCTCTCGTGTACGTGACCAGCGGAAGGAAATCGGATTTTGTTTTTATGCGACGCGGGTTTTCACGTAAATTTTTAATGGGGTATTGTTTGAAATCTTGATTTTTTTCGTTGATTCAATACTTAACGACTGTATCTTTTTCTGTCATGACCACCTCAATTGGAAATGTCTTTTATAAGGAGATTAACAAAAAAAACAAGAAAAAATGTGTCGAATTTTTTTCTGCGCAATCGAGTTTTCTGTACAACGTATAATCAAAGCCACCGGAAATAATCTATTTTCGGTGGTCTTGGTATAATGCTGTATGACCCACGGCCCATGAAACTTTAACCACGGCCCGGTGGTGGCCTATCCTATATCGTTGCCAGAAGCACAATTATGGCTAACTTTAACCGTAAATAAAATCAAAACTACTGAGGCTAGAGGACTGCAGTTTGGTATGTTTGATGACTGGAGGGTGGATAATGAACATGCCATGCCGATTTGCAGCCCTCTAGCCTCAGTAGTGTTTAAGATCTGAGGGAGGACAGAAAAAGCACGGACGGACAGACAAATAGCCATCTCAGTAGTTTTCTTTTACAGAAAACTAAAAATGACTCCAAGAGAATTTATTGTGTTGGTTTCGTTTTTGAAGTGAGATGGTTTAAAGGAGACTCGATAGTTAACTATGTTCAGTCCTGTTTGACGCAACTCAATTAGGCTATTTCTGTAAATGTAAGTCTCATCCTTGCATTCAAAGTCCCGTATGTGGGGTTAGTGCCGTCAGTGCATCTCACGCGGTGCACTGTAGGCGTTACGTATGGTTCTTTGCAGCGTCCCTGCGACCCCTAGCTGCAAGCCCTTTCATTCCTTTTTACTGTACCTCCATTAATATTCTCCCTTTCATCTTCCTGTCCACCCTCTCCTAACAATAATTGTTTCTTTGTGAAACTGCGAGGTTTTCCTCCTGTTACACCTTTCAAGCCTTTCTATTCTCAAATTTCCTTTCAGCGCTGAATGACCTCGTAGGTCTCAGCGCTTGGCCTTTGGCCTGAGTTCTGTATTCCATTCCATCTCCTACATTCTAAGCTATCACAGTTTTTTGGTCGTTGTCGTTTCGTCATTTATCGATGAATGTGTGGCGTATATTAATCCATTCATCCCTAGCTAGCCTACTCATATTCCCAAAAAAGAATGTTTTTGTTGCGTGAATTTAAATAATTTACTTTTATTTTTTCTGTATTAATTTCTTTATTTTTTTCTTTTGTAAGAAACGATCTCCTCTTTCTGTATTTCCCACGACCTTCTGTTACTTCTTTCTTATGAACACCACGTTCTTTGGAAGTTTGAATTTCAAGTCAGTGGCTCTTGTGGGCTTGCTCCATATGAATAGGGTTCATCGTCTGAATAATAATAATGATATATATTAAATAATAATAATCTATAATAATAAAATCCGAGTGGATCTTGTTTGTCCTCTCCGGATGACAGTAGGAGAGACATGACACAACCACCCTCCCCTTGCAAACTGGTTTGTCCGCCTCGGGTGGGGGCGGGGTAGGTACGGGAACGGGAGGATAGGGGCGACATCTGCCCTGCTCTTGCAAAACCTGTTTGTCCGCCCCGGGTGGTAGGGGAGACAGCAGCGTCGAGTTCCAGCGCGCGGCAACAAGCTCGTAATAACAATGATGATGATGATTATTGTTACTTTCTCACACTCGTCGAGAAGAAAAACTTATTATTATTATTATTATTATTATTATTATTGCAAGTTTTCATCAACTTCGTTATGTTATGTTTTCGTATATGCATTTGTTTGTCTCTACATTTTGATGAGAAAATTTTCTGACTCGGGTAACGTGTTAGGCAACGGAGATGAAGTCTTATGATGAAATGGGAATTTAACTTTTTGGGAGAAGAGCCATTTTTGGCGGAGGGGGGCGGTGCGTGTTTGTTATTAAGAAGCCGAAACCTTATAATATAGACACCATTATCTCAGATTTTGGTAATCCTGATTAAATCATAATTTCTCTAAATAAAACCTGACTAGTCTATATGTCTCCTTTGACACGTATCACGTTGCTGTGAAGACCAACATCAATTGTTCTCTCTCTCTCTCTCTCTCTCTAACGGTAGATGGTGCTGCTCCTTCCTTATCTCTGAATACATTATACCCTCATTCCTTATAAGTTTTATCCACCTTTGTATGACTGTATGCTATCTCAAGATATATAGCAAGTTTTTTATGGACTATTTAATTTTACTAGTTTTTTTATTTAGATGTAGAAAGTATCTCTCTCTCTCTCTCTCTCTCTCTCTCTCTCTCTCTCTCTCTCTCTCTCTCTCTCTCTCTCTCTCTATATATATATATATATATATATATATATATATATATATATATATATATATATATATAAATTTTTCTTAACTATTGAGTTAGAAGAAGAAGAAGAAGAATTTTAAATTTTTCTTGAACGTTTTATGTATAATATTTTTTTAGGCTGACACTTCACACGTTCCGCCTTTTTACTTGTTATAATCATTTTATTTTTTTATTACTCCGCCTGAATGGACGTCTTGGCGCCGGATCTGTGCGTCGTATATGAATGCATTATTATTATTATTATTATTATTATTATTATTATTATTATTATTATTATTATTATTATTATTGAACATGATATATATTATATATATATATATATATATATATATATATATATATATATATATATATATATATATATATATATATATATATATATATATATAATATGATTGTCTTATTTTTCCTGTGTATTCTATTGTCAAAGCTTGACTGACAAGTCAAGTGGCCTTTTCGGGTTATTCCGTTCGAATGTCGGCTCATGTTCGATATAATAATAATAATTATAATGCATTCAAGAACGATGCACAGGTCGGGACGCCAAGACGTCCATTCAGGAGGAGTAATGAAAAATAAAATAATTATAACAAGTAAAAAGACGGAACGTGTGAAATGTCAACCTAAAAAATATTGTAAGACGTGCAAGAAAAATTGAATATAATGCAAAGGCGAATAAGAAATCGTACATTTTATTATAAATTTCTACCGCGTCTAAAAAAAAAAGAAAATAATAATGGCATCATCAACGTCACCCTCATTCTCCTGGAAAATCAATTTAGTTCTTCTTCTTCTTCATTTATTATTACAGAATGAAGTGATTATTTGTCAGTTTAAAATTCGACGGTTTAAAAAGTGTCTAACTGAATAGTTAAGAGAAATTATATATATATATATATATATATATATATATATATATATATATATATATATATATAGATAGATATATAGAGAGAGAGAGAGAGAGAGAGAGAGAGAGAGAGAGACTCTACATGTAAATAAAAAACCTAGTAAAATCTAGCAGTCCATAAAAATCTTGGCGTATATTCTTAGATAGAAAACAGTCATACAAAGGTGGATAAAACGTAAAAGGAATGAGGGTATAATGTATTCAGAGATAAGGTGCAACACCAACTACCGTTAGAGAGAGAGAGAGAGAGAGAAAGTAAAAAAATAAAACTAAATTTGTGCATTTATACATTGATTAGCATTAGGCAAACCTGTTACGTTACCTACAATGATATTCCTTGACTTGATAACGTTACCTTACGTGCAGAATGTCACTGCTTATACGAAATCATTAACAATTTCAATGGAAGTCTTAGCCAGATTTTTCGAATGTCATGAAATATTTTTGCTCGTAACCCCAGTCAAATTTATCTCTAATTTTGGGTTTCATGCACAACTGGTTTGCAGAGCGTGGCGTAATTGTGAAACGCGGCGATTGATTTCCGTGGACTTTATCAGCACTCGTTTCGTTTTGAATGCCGTTGCAAAGGATTTACGCCCTTGTTTGGTAATCGCTTTGAGATGATATTTGATTCCAAGAGGCTCTTGATTTATTGATTCTAACGTAATTCAAGTGCTATCATTAATTTTCTTTGGTTCCTCAGGTACAAACACTTGCAGGGACGTGTTATTATTATTATTATTATTATTATTATTATTATTATTATTATTATTATTATTATTATTATTATTATTATTATTATTATTATTATTATTATTATGTTGAATAAAATGGCTGCATTTTGCGAATTGACTTTATACTGAGTTTTCTCAATTCTTCTAATAATTCGCTTTTCCTACTTATTATTATTATTATTATTATTATTATTATTATTATTATTATTATTATTATTATTATTATTATTATTCCGAAGGTGAACTCTGTTCATTTGGAACAAGCTCACCACAGGGGCCATTGACTTGAAAGTCCAGCTAACAAAGAATGTGGTGTTCATTAGAAAGAAGAATTGTTATTCGCTGAGCATATTATGATTGTTACTGTATAGGTATTATGGGTGGCTTATTATGTAGTGTTTGTAGCCAGTATTTGCATGTAAATTAACACCTCAACCAAACGGTATTCTATACTTATTCAGCTACAGTATCACCGTTATTTCTTGCAATGCTGCCACTTTAGACGTGATTCATCTTTTTTTTATAAATCTCTCAAACTGAATTTGAAGTGTAAAGTGTAGGTTAGGAACTGTGCGGAATTGCTTGCTAGATGTATGATATATCTAGGAAATATTTGTGTAATCTGGGATACATGATGGACTTTTCTACTTATCAGAAAGCATTTGCTGAGTTGAGTTGCTACTGTATAACTCTTTAAGGACACTTGTCATTGTAATGATTCATGTGTCAAGTGTTTTTAAGGCCCTCAGTATGTAGATTAGGACATTCCATTTGTACGCATGTAAATATGTGTAATGTATGTATGCATGTATGTATGCATGTATGTATGTATGTATATGTATGTATATATATATATAGATATATATATATATATATATATATATATATATATATATATATATATATATATATAAATATAAAGAAACGCTATATATGGGAAAGGTGGGAAAAGGTGAAAGAAATATCTTCCTGCGAGCGTTTCTTAGATTTATATGCCACGGGACCATTGTGGTATTGGCTGAATATATATATATTATATATATATATATATATATATATATATATATATATATATATATATATATATATATATATATATATATATATCTATATATATATATCCCTCAGCCGTATAGTCCACATAGTGACTGACCTTGGTATCCAAGCGTTTACCTTGCATCTACGTTTGTCAAGAATTGCCATGTTCAGTTTTAGGGCCCTTTGTTTCCGTCGGTAATTAACCATTTTTGTAGCGTGCCTGTCCAACTACCCACCCACATTTTGCGTGAATGTTTGTGCAGAATCATCGCGTATTGACTTCCAAAGCAAACTGCCGCAGAATTGAATAAGGGCCAGATTTTAAAGCACAAAGAAGGAAATGAGGAGGAACAGGTATAAATAAAGTAAACAAAAAATAAAAGATAAAAAAAAGGAATTGAGGAGAAAAAGGTACAAATAAAGTAAAAGGAAAAAGATAAAAAAAAGGAAATGAGAAAAAGGTACAAATAAATTAAACAAAAAAAAAAATAAAAAAGGAGATGAGAAGAAAAAGGTATAAATAAAGTAAACAAAAGAAGGTGAGGAAAAAAAGTATAAAGTAAAAAAAAAGGTGAGAAAAAAAGGTATAAATAAAGTAAAAAAAAAAAGGAGTGAGGAGAAAAATGTATGAAGTTAAAAAAAGAGTGAGGTGAAAAAGGTATAAATAAAGTTGATAAAGGAGTGAGGAGAAAAAGATATAAATTAAAATTAAAAAATAGGAATGAGGTGGGAAAGGTATAAAGTTTAGAAAAATGGCGAGGAAAAAAGGGTATAAAAAGTAAAAATAGGAGTGAAGAGGAAAAGGTATAAATAAAAATAAAGTAAAAAAAAAAAAGAGGAGAAAAAGGTATAGATAAAATAAATGTACAAAGTGATAAATAATTGCAGAAAGATAACCGCAGTGACTTAATTTTTTCACACGGTTTTAGTTTCATTTCTTCGCATGGTTTTCGTTTCATACTTGTTCAGTTCTGGCCCGGAATGACATACTAGACTGTGGTCAGGTTTTGTTTATGGAACTAAGTCTTTTGTTCAGTTCATGAGGTGCACTGTAGGAATGAGGTTCTTTACTAGCTCGCCTGCGGCCAGTAATTGCAACCCCTTTCGTTCCTTTTACTGTACAGCACCTCTTTCCTATTTTCTTTTTTCCGTCCTGCTTCCCACCCTCTCCTAACAGTTGATTCATAGTGCAACTGCTTTGAGGTTTTCCTCCTGTTACACCTGTCAAATCTTTTAACGTCAATTTCAGTTTCAGCGCTGAATGACCTCATAGGTTCCAGTCCTTGGCCTCTGGCCTAAATTCTACATTCAGTTCAATAATATGAATGTTTGTTGCCATTACTATTACCATATTGTATTTGTTGGAGTTTTTCATAATTATTGTTGATTTATAATAATAATGATGACAATAATAAAGACAATCTCTAATTAGTCTGTGGTGCGATTAATGGTCTATGCACTTGTGGAATCATCTAAAAATAATAAGTATTATTATTAGTGGAACCGATGGAATTTCGATTGTAATAAAAACGTAATGCTGTACTGAACGGCGCATATATATAAAAAAAAAACTTTATGATTATTATATTGCTGTTACCAGTGTATCCATATCGTAAAAATGACTGCAATATAAGAGAGGAACGGGATAGTAATATCGACCTCAGGGGGAATTATGTACATTATTATTATTATTGTTACTGTAATGACTGTCCATTTTATTATTTTTTGCTCGTTAAGAAACAGGAACGACTAATTTCACCTGTAATTTTTTGTTTTTTTTTTTTTTTTTTTGCTAAATTAATGTGCGTGCTTTCATGAGGACAGGTTCTTGAATTTTAGTGGGTAAAGTCCGTAGAATGTTTTAGTCTCTCTCTCTCTCTCTCTCTCTCTCTCTCTCTCTATATGTATATATATATGTGTGTGTTTTTGTTTTCTCTCTATGTGTGTGTGTATATATATATTGTTTTACATATATGTATATATATATATATATATATATATTATATACTATATATAATATATATAGTATATATATATATATATATATATATATATATATATATATATATATATATATATATATATATATATATATATGTATATATAAATGTGTGGATTTTTCTCATATACGTGTTACTATCTTAAATACAATTATTATGCCACAAATATCACTTTGTATCGAATTCGCTGTATCTTGGGAATATTCTGACACCAAAAGGAACCGTAGTAGATAAGTGCTTCTGCCCCGGGCGGGAATCGAAACTGGGCCTTTGGCTTAGATAAGCCGCGGACTTGACGACCATTTGGTTCTCGATACAAACAGTGAACAAAAGAGAGAGAGAGAAGAGAGAGAGAGAGAGAGAGAGAGAGAGAGAGAGAGAGAGATCGGTGGGTAATTGGCGCCAAATGAAGGTATGGACCTTGGACGAGAAGTCACTTTCAGTCCTTTTTGACGAATGCCATTCTTAATCGTTATTCATCGAGGACCTTTCTTTTCGATATTCTCTAAATGCACATGTTAATCTTGAAAGATCACGTATTGCCAGGCATACTGCTCTGGGTATCATGCACATGTTGCTGAGTGTGAAAGCTTGGTTATTCATACTTTGAAAATTGTGGTTTTACAAGTTTGTTTTTTAAGTTAATGTAAATGTAACTTCAACTCACATGGAATTTAATATCTCGGTTCCATAGTATTTCTGGATACATTTCCACTAAAAACCTTGGACTCCGAATTTTTGGAAATCTGTGTAGAAATTGCCCGTCCTTGGCAGGATTCGAACATGGATCAGTAGGGGTAACTGTCTAGCATTGAACCAATACGGAATAGGATTAAATGTGAATTTGCGTCTTTCCGCACAGTGTAATGTATGAAATATTTATGTCTACCTTGAACTCTGGCTGCCCGTCCGTTTTGTTTGCGTGCCATGCTCCAAAATATCCAACGGACTTTCCCTCTGATCGCGACGAATTTGGGAGTAGTAAGATGGAAAGCCTTTCGTCGTGGGATATTGGCAAATTCGTTTCGACTTTAACTTCATCTCACCCGTAGGGGGTTAGTGCCGACAGTGCTCCTCATGCGGTGTACTATAGGCATTACTTAAGGTTCATTGCAGCGTTCTTTCCTTAGGCCCCTAGCTGCAACCGCTTTCATTCCTTTTAGTGTACCTCCGTTCATATTCTTTTTTACCAGCTTACTTTCCATCCTCTCCTAACAGTTGTTTCCTAGTGCGACTGCGAGGTTTTCCTCCTGTAACACCTTTCAAACCTTTCTATTCTCAGTTTCCCTCTCAGCGTTGAATGACCGCTTAGGTTCCAGCGCTTGGCCTTTGGCCAGAATTCTATATTCCATTTCATTCCTCAACCTCATCACCGAGGCACCACCAACTCGTAGGTGCATGCGAAGAAATCACGGAATGGGATCTTGGGTTTCCGTGTTATATTGAGTATCGTGAATTTTTGTTGTAGTCAAGTTTTCATGCGATTCAATGGTATTTGGCCTTGGGACGTACCGGTACTGTGTTAGTGAAGCATGTGAGCATTATAGTTTCATTAACTAAAGGTTTCTTGTGTTTTTTCATAAATTTGAGTTACGGTGATGTTGGAGTTTCATGAAAGGTATCATGTTGAAGTTTTTGCAAAATTGTCGTTTTCACTAAGGTTTAGTGAATGTAGGGAGCTGTCCCTTCATTGTTTCATTATATTATTGCAAGCGCTGTTTTGAATAAAGGAAATAGTGATTATATTGAGAGAGTTTCAGCATCATTCATGCCCTGCATTATGTTTATTTGATGTATAGTAACTAAGGTACAGATATTTGTTTTGTTTTTGTATATTATATATATATATATATATATATATATATATATATATATATATATATATATACTATGTATATATATATATATATATATATATATATATATATATATATATATATATATACACTGTATAGATATATATAGATATGTATATATAATTATATATATACACATACATACATACATACATACATACATACATACACATACGAGTATATGCATATACAGTAATATAATATTTATGCCTGTGTATTTGACATAATTCTTTTTTGTTGTTCATCTCTCGTATCATGTTATCAGCTTGTCATATGAACAGGTGTTTGGGACAAGAAAGAATGTTCTTTAGCAATTTTTTGTTTTCCGTAAGAAAACCTTGGTACTCATGTTACGGTCGCAGGGGCGTTAGCGATTTCCGATTGGCCGGAACGACCAAGGCTTCGGCCAGTAGCGCCGCAGAGATTCTTAATTATAGATCAGAAGCTGAGGGAGTGTTTTTTACGTGTGGACGCTGGCTCCCAGGCGAGTCGTCTGATTGGTCGAAATGCTTTCACCTCCGACCAATCGCCGCGATCGATTGGAAGGGCTCTCAGACAGGGATAGTGTGTGAGGAAGGTTTCTTCTACGCGCCTTTTTTTTTTTTTTTTTTATTAGATATCTTTTTCTCTTAAATGGTTAGCGGCTGGTCCCTCTGCGTTGGTCAAGGAACTCGTGTGACTAGTGATGACGTCAGCAGTGACCTAGTGGGTCGAGAAGGGTGTCTGCCTCTGTTGACGGGGCTGGTCTTGAGCCGGGGAAGCTATCTAACTAAGCTGCTGCCGTTTGGAATGCCACTCTTATATTTCATTATGTCTGTTTTTTGCACTTTTATTTTATTTTTTATTTTCTCCTTCTGTTATGATCCTTTTGTCTGATTATTCTTTGATTCTGGATTTCTCTGAATTGCTCTTTTGTGTGTTTCTCTGATTTTCTGTCCTTGGCTGTGTCTTGAGAGACTCGATTCCACTGTATTTTTTGTTGCAGTTGTTTTATTTTTATTTTTTTTTATTTAACTTCTATGCCTGTCGTTGTCAGGTGTCTTTGATGATAGATCTTAATTCTTACAAATAAGTTTTGATATTCCCTTTCTTAAAAAAAAAAAAAACTCGGGGAAGTTTAAGCTAAACTTGGGGGGAAGATTCATGCCAGGATTTTCGTTTTATGTCGGACATAAGTTAGAGGCTTTAGGAGACGATGATGACGTTGATATTTGATAAATGTAAATCAGATATGGGCTAGATCAGATTATGGGCTATTATTATATATATTATATATATATATATATATATATATATATATATATATATATATATATATATATATATATAATTATTATTTAATTCGTGTGTGTGTATGCACTGTATGTATATATGTATGTATACATACACACACACGACTTATACTCTTTGGTAAGGCTTTCGATCATTTTTTACTACTTTGACAGGCCGTTCTTCTACTTTAGATTTACAGGTGCCGAAAGTAACCTCATAGAGATTCGTCGTTTTCGGCCGCCCAAAAATTGACTCTGCAGTTAACTGGTCCGGCTGTTAAGGAATGTCGCTCTTTTTGAAAAGTTCCTCAGTTATCAATCTTTAGGGCGTATTTGAATGCGTTTATGTTGAGAGTATTACTTTAGGTATCTTTTTGAAGAGCACATCTTAATGTTTTTGTAGAGTATTTACGAAGGTGCCTTTTCGGCGAGTATTTCTTCAGTCGTCGAAGTGACGAGTATTTCTTCAGTCGTCGAAGTGACGAGTATATATTCAGTCGTCGAAGTGACGAGTATTTCTTCAATCGTCGAAGTGACGAGTACTTTTAAGGTCGCCTGGAAAGTATTTCAGAATATGCCATTTGAAGATTTTTTAGCAGCTGCTCTTGAGTATTTTTCACGAAATGGTTCTCTTTGAATTAGTTCTCGAGGTATCATTAAAAAGCGCATTTCTTAATCGTAAAAATGTTACTTTCGACACGCCTGAAAATTAAGGTTTCAGTGTTATCTAAATATGGCATAAGCTTGTTATACAATTTTCGTGTCAGTATGCATATTTACTTGTTTGTTGTCCGTGTTATATTTCCTTAAATATAGTAATAATCTTTCCCATTCTTCCTTGTACTGTACCTCCTTTCATATTCTCTTTCTTCCATCTGACTTTCCTTAACCCTCTCCTAACAGTTGGCTCTTACTGAAACTGCGAGGTTTTCCTCCTGTTACACCTTTCGAACATTTTCACTGTCAATTTCCGTGTCATCGTTGAATGACCTCTGAGGTCCCAGTGCTTGGCCTTTGGTCTAAATTCTATATTCTATTCTATTCTCTCCTCTCCTCTCCCATTCTTCACTGTGATAAGCCGTAGGTTTTTCCTTATTTCTTGTAGTATTTCCTTCCATGTTTGGGGCCCACGCTTTTATTTTTGTAGACATGATCAGTTGTAAGAAAATCCTGGTGTCTCAAAAAAAGATCAGTTGTAAGAAAATCCTGGTGTGTCTCGAAAAAAGATCAGTTGTGAGAAAATCCTAGTGTCTCAAAAAAAAAAAAAAAAATTACTTTTTAGTGCATTTTAATAAAAGTGTTTAAATTTTTTTTTTTTTATATTTTTATTCCATTTGCTCAAGTTTCTTACTGGCCGTTGCATATAGCGTACATGACAGCATCCATGTATGGTAGGTCACACTGCTCCTGTCCTGTCAAGTGTTCCATATGTGACGTCTTTCCTCTAACAGAAATTTACCATACACCTTCTCGGTTGTATATGGCTTTATAATTCAGGCTTATTATACAATGTTATGTGCCTTTATAATTCTTAGTCACTCCGATCACGTTTCTCCGTGATACATGGTTGCAATTTTCCTCTTTCACATTCGTTTGGAACCTTTCCGTCGTCCTATATACCATACTCACCCTAGTTAGCCATTAGGTCATACCATAGGCCGTGGCTTTCACTTATCGCCACCGCATCCCAGCAACTCTGCTTTCGTCCCTCTTTCAGTTACCTTACATTTTCAGCAATAATTTGTTTCTATTCATTTGTTCCCTTTTATTTTATTTTCAACTTTTCACTTAATTCTTCTTTTTCGGGGTTAGGGTCCGTTTACACTCTTTCAGTTACCTAACCTTCTTATTGAACACCATATTCTTTGGAAGCTTGAATTTCAAGTCAATAGCCTCTGTGGGCTTGTTCCATATGAGTAGGCTTCATCTTCTGAATAATAATAATAATAATAATAATAATAATAATAATAATAATAATAATAATAGTAATAATAATAATAATTTTCAGCAATTATTTGTTTCTGATAATCTGTTCCCCTTGATTTTATTTTCAACTTTTCAGTTAATTTTTGGGGATTAGGGTCCAGGGAGGGAAAAGGCGAGATATAGTTTTGCGCATCCAAAGTATACAGACGGGTGCGAATGGCCCCACCAAACTTTTTTGCCTTCTGTGTATCAATTCTCTCGCTTCTCAGGGACTGAGGAATTTATCCGGTGGGCGCGTTAATGACAATTGGCTGTTACCTTTTTTAAGAGAGGTTACTCGCGCACTTTTTATCAACGGTTATATCGCTTGCTTAAGGCTCATAGGTTTACCTGCGCGCGGAGAGCTTTAGGTTTCAGACCCGTAGGATATCAGTTTTTATAATTCGACTCCGTGTAGATATTCTGGGTACATTTTTTCTTTAATTTATTCTACTTTCATTACTTCTTTTGTAGGTATTTTGGACGTCTTTTTACTTTTATTCTAGTTTACTGCGTCACCGCTTTGTTGGTTTTTATATTTATAGTATTTTTTTATAATTATTCCCTAATTTTTGGGTATATTGGATACGGTACTCTTTAATGTTACCGTCTGCGGGAGTTTTGTAGGAATTCTGAATCTTTTCTTCGTGTTTTCATTCCCTTGTGTGCATATGGCGTCTTTAGTATTTTCATTTCATCACATCTTTGCTGATGATATTATTCTTTTTTTTTATTTCTTCAGTTATTTTTATAAGGGGGAGATATATATATATAAATGATATATATATATATATATATATATATATATATATATATATATATATATATATGTATATGTATATATGTATGTGTATATATATAAATGTATGTATGTGTATGTGTGTGTTCTGTATGAATGAAGATCAAGTCATAGAATGAAATTAAAGGAAATTGGAGATTGTTTTTTTTAGTCAGTATCTCGGTGTGGAGACTATAACTGGAACACTGCTTGCCACCGCCGCCACCATTTTCCTCCCACGAGGAAGGTTAGCAGGTTTTTTCCCCCCTTCGCAAGGCCAGCGCATTCTTCCTATAGCCTCTCATAAAAGGAGAGAGAGAGAGAGAGAGAGAGAGAGAGAGAGAGAGAGAGAGAGAGAGAGAGAGAGAGAGAGAGAGAGAGAGAGATGGATGGATGTCTTAGTAATCTGTTAACAAATGTATTTACACATCTGTGGTTATATAGTGTATAGTATAAAAATGAGAGAGAGAGAGAGAGAGAGAGAGAGAGAGAGAGAGAGAGAGAGAGAGAGAGAGAGAGAGAGAGAGAGAGAGAGAGAGAGAGAGAGAGAGAGAGAGAGTGTTGGACGACTGAGCAATCTGTTAACAAAGGTATTCACACATCTTTGGTTATATATAATGTATAGTATAAAGAGAGAGAGAGAGAGAGATGTATGTTTTAGCAATCTGTTAACAAATATATACACATCTCTTGTTATATGATGTTTAGTATAAACAATTTCCAGATTAATTTCTTCATTTCCTTTTATATAATTGCTTCCATATTTATTTTATAATTAGTTGTTTTTCTTCCATGTATATATTTACACGTCTGTGGTTATGTAATGTATAGTGTAAATGATTTCCAGTGTGATTTCTTCATTTCCTTTTATATAATTAATTATTTTATAATTAAGCAGTCGTTTTGCTCCCATAAATATTTTATAATTAAGCAGCCATTAATATGACGAGGGCCCACAGTGAAAATTTACAAGGAAAAAATGAACAAGTAAAAGTGTATTTTCGCTCGCCGTCGTCATGACCACTGAACTCTTGGCGAGGAGTTACTGAATGAATGCAGCTAGGCAGTCCTGTTATGCTGTGGTTCGCTCGCCTTCACAACAGCTTGAAAACTGTCCTGTAGAGTTCTGGTTCGCTCGCCTTCTGAAAAAATTTAAAACTGTCCTGTAGAGTTCTGGCTCGCTCGCCTTCAGAAAAGCTTTAAAACTGCCCTGTAAAGTTGTGGTTCGCTCGCCATCAGAAAAGCTTTAAAACTGCCCTGTAAAGTTCTGGTTCGCTCGCCTTCAGAAAAGCTTTAAAACTGCCCTGTAAAGTTCTGGTTCGCTTGCCTTCAGAAAAGCTTTAAAACTGCCCTGTTAAGTTCTGGATCGACTCACCTTCAGAAAAGCTTTAAAACTGCCCTGTAAAGTTCTGGTTCGCTCGCCTTCAGAAAAGCTTTAAAACTGTCCTGTAAAAAGTTCTGATTTGAAAAGCTTTTAAAACTGTCCTGTTAAGTTCTGGTACTTCAGAAAAGCTTTAAAACTGTCCTGTAGAGTTCTGGTTCGCTCGCCTTCAGAAAAGCTTTAAAACTGCCCTGTAAAGTTCTGGTTCACTCGTCTTCAGAAAAGCTTTAAAACTGCCCCTTAGAGTTTTGGTTCGCTCGCCTTCAGAAAAGCTTTAAAACTGCCCTGTAAAGTTCTGCCCTGTAAAGTTCTGGTTCGCCGCCTTCAGAAAAGCTTTAAAACTGCCCTGTAAAGTTAAACTGCCCTGTAAAGTTCTGGTTCACTCCTTCAGAAAAGCTTTAAAACTGTCCTGTTAAGTTCTGTTACAGTTCTGGTTTCCTTCAGAAAAGCTTTAAAACTGCCCTGTAAAGTTCTGGTTCGCCGCCTTCATAAAAGCTTTAAAACTGCCCTGTAAAGTTGTGGTTCGCTCGCCATCAGAAAAGCTTTAAAACTGCCCCAAAGTTCTGGTTCCTGCACTCAGAAAAGTTCTGTCCTGTTTGTTGTGGTTTTCGTCTTCAGAAAAGCTTTAAAACTGCCCTGTAAAGTTCTGGTTCGCTCGCCTTCAGAAAAGCTTTAAAACTGCCCTGTAAAGTTCTGGTTCGCTCGTCTTCAGAAAGGCTTTAAAACTGCCCTGTAAAGTTGTGGTTCGCTCACCTTCAGAAAAGCTTTAAAACTGCCCTGTAAAGTTCTGGTTCGCTCGCCTTCAGAAAAGCTTTAAAACTGCCCTGTAAAGTTCTGGTTCGCTCACCTTCAGAAAAGCTTTAAAACTGCCCTGTAAAGTTCTGGTTCGCTCGCCTTCAGAAAAGCTTTAAAACTGCCCTGTAAAGTTCTGGTTCGCTCGCCTTCAGAAATGTTTTAAAACTGCCCTGTAAAGTTCTGGTTTGCTCGTCTTCAGAAAAGCTTTAAAACCGTCCTGTAAAGTTATGGTTCGCTCATCTTCAGAAAAGCTTTAAAACTGCCCCATAAAGTTCTGGTTCACTCGTCTTCAGAAAAGCTTTAAAACTGCCCTGTAAAGTTCTGGTTCGCTCGTCTTCAGAAAAGCTTTCAAACTGCCCTGTAAAGTTCTGGTTCGCTCACCTTCAGAAAAGCTTTAAAACTGCCCTGTAAAGTTCTGGTTCGCTCGCCTTCAGAAAAAGCTTTAAAACTGCCCTGTAAAGTTGTGGTTGCTCACCTTCAGAAAAGCTTTAAAACTGTCCTGTAAGTTCTGGTTAAAACTGCCCTGCTCACCTTCAGAAAAGCTTTAAAACTGCCCTGTAAAGTTCTGGTTCGCTCGTCTTCAGAAAAGCTTTAAAACCGTCCTGTAAAGTTCTGGTTCGCTCACCTTCAGAAAAGCTTTAAAACTGCCCTGTAAAGTTGTGGTTCGCTCACCTTCAGAAAAGCTTTAAAACTGCCCTGTAAAGTTCTGGTTCGCTCGTCTTCAGAAAAGCTTTAAAACTGCCCTGTCAAGTTCAGGTTCGCTCACCTTCACAGCAGCTTGAAAACTGTCCTGTAAAGTTTCGGTTCGCTCGCCTTCAGAAAAGCTTTAAAACCGTCTTTGGTGTGCACCTTATAGAGGGAACAATGCACTATTCTCTTTTTTAGTTTTCTGTAAAAGAAAACTATTGAGATGGCCTTTCGTCTGCCCATCCGCACGTTGCTGTCCGCCGTCAGATCTTAAAAACTACTGAGGCTAGAGGGCTACAGATTGGTATGGTGATCATCCACCCTCCAATCATCAAACATATCAAATTGCAGCCCGCTAGCCTCCTTAGTTTTTATTTTATTTTGAGGTAAAAGTTAGCCATGACCGTGCGTCTGGCTATAGGCGCCAACAAGACAGGCCGCCACCAGGCCGTGTCTGAAAGTTTCATAGGCCGCAGTTGAGAGTTTTATGGACCATGGCTGAGAGTTTTCTTGGGTGTAAGTTTCATTTTTGCTTCTGTCACTTTTATCAAGTTTTATCAAGTTTTATGGGTCTCTTCCCTTACATTCGTATCTTCGCAGATTGAAAATAAAATTGTTTTGTATTATCATTGTTATTTTAATTTTTGTATTCTTTGCATCATTACCTTTTAGGACGAATGGTCTCACCAGTCATGTATTTTTGGGTGGCTCTTCAAGATTGCGTGCTTATTATGAATCATAATGTCAGTGATCATAATACCAGTAATGATTATATTTAAGTTTCCCTATTCATTATTTTCTTGTGCAAACCCCACCCCACACCCCCCCGTGATTCTAATGAACTTTTTGTCTTTAGACCTTGAAAATTTACCTAATTGAAGCAGGGTCTAAATTTACCCTAATAGTAACAGGGTCTACCCAGATAAGTTTTACAAGGGCGAAGAGGACGAAGGAGCCCAAGGGAAACCTGATTCTGGTCAGTGGCCTGGGAGTATGGGGATGCTATTAGTAGGCAAGATTTGTCAATGCCAAAGAATTTGGCATATACGGTTTAATTGTTTTCAAGAAACTGGGTATTTCCATTGGGACTCTGGAGATTTGACTGAATTCATTTAATTACGTTTTCCAGTGAAACATGGGAGGTTTCTATTAGGTTCGTGTGTGTGTTTGTGTGTAATGTTATATGTGTGCATTATATATATATATATATATATATATATATATATATATATATATATATATATATATATATATATATATATATATATATATATATTATGTAATACTCTTTGGAGAAGTGGGTATTTTGGAGTGCGATTGCTAGCCACTGCCCCTGCCCTAGTGATGTTCAAGGAGCTTATGCATCGACGGTTTTAATCTTCTTCTTTAATTTTGTCACCTCTCAAAGCTCTGATGTGACTGATCAAACCAAGGGTTGCATAATATATGAGATCCCACGAAAAACAGTATGGTGATCGTATCACGAAGATTTTGTGTATATATTATCAAGATATTAAACATCCTTGCGTGAAGCGATTTCATTATCTTTAGGTAGATTTGTACTTCTTCCGCTCCTGCAAGATTTCCCCCTCTCTCTCTCTCTCTCTCTCTCTCTCTCTCTCTCTCTCTCTCTCTCTCTCTCTCTCTCTCTCGTCCCACTTCTTTTTGTTCCCCGTTCTCGTCCTCTGAATCTCTCAGGCCTCGTGGTTGATTAGGGCTTTTGTTTTTCTGTCTCGTTCAACTTTACAGAAAATATTTTGTGGCTGGTGCGTAACATTTGGAGTTAGGCAGATAATTTTTTTTTTTTTTTTTTTTTTTTTTTTTAGGGGGGGCGGGGGTCGACGGCCGCCCCCTCCTCGTCCTACGCATAAAACGCTTCCTTGGAGTCAACTTGAAACGTATCGCAACGAATAATTGCAGAGCAGTCAAGCAAGGTTTTTTTTTTAGTTTTTATTTTTACATCCACTTAATTTTTTTGGGAGGGTGGGGGCGGGGTTAGGAGCTTGCGTATGTGTGTAAGTAGTCTAGAAAGCGGCTTTTTATTGCTTGCGCTTCTGACTCAGTTAATAGTTCGGGTTCTTGCAAGCGAAGGATTTTTCCACAAAAACAAATAAATAAAAAAAATTGGGGTAGAATTGGGCGGGTGTGCGTGTGTTTATGCCCTCCGTGTGAATGGAGTTTTTTTTTTTCTTTGTCTCGTCTGGCAGCCATTTTGTAAAAGTAGTCCGATGGATTTTTTTTCCATATAGTTTTTTCTTGCTATGTCGGCAGCCATTTTCTAGTAATGATCGGGTGAAACTAGTTTTTTGTTGGGGGGGGGGGCAAATCCTTTGAAATTAGGTTCAGAAGTGTCTCCGATTTTTGCAATAATCCCTTCAAAGTATTTTAGTGATTGTTGCTGTGGATAACTCTCTCTCTCTCTCTCTCTCTTTCTCACAGCTATATCGATTTTCAGGCACAATCAGATGAAAATAAGTCAGTCAACTTCCTCAGTTTTATGTTTAGATTGTTCCAAGGACGATGTTGATATATAAGATTGATGTATCCAGAGAAGAGCAATATACCTGAAAGAAAGGGAAGCTGTAGATGAAAGGAAAATGACTTAAAAAGGAGAAAAAATGTGAAGAGCGCCAATAAATAACGAACATAGTTATCAGATGAACAACAATAATTATAGCATCGTGCCTTTGAAGGGTCTTGTGTTTGATTGTTAAATATCAGGTATACTTTAACTTTCAATTCCCCGTAGGGGGTTAGTGCCATCAGTGCACCTCATGCGGTGCACTGTAGGCATTACGTAAGGTTCTTTTATAGCATACCTTCGGCCCCCTAGTTTCAACCCCTTTCATATTCTCTTTCTTCCATCTTACTTTCCACCCTCTCCTAACAATTGATTCATAGTGGAGCTGCGAGGTTTTCCTCCTGTTACACCTTTCAGACCTTTTACTGCCAATTTCAGTTTCAGCGCCGAATGACCTCACAGGTCCCAGCGCTTGGCCGTTTGGCCTAAATTCTATATTCAGTTTACAATAAAGATATATGTCTTTCTTTCCCTCGTCTTTCTCTTTTAGCAGAACTCTTCTTGCTCCCTTCCCTTTACCCGGAAACTTCCCTTCCGTCAATGACCCTTCCTCGCTTGAGTTTTTTCTTTGGAATTTCAGACCTTGCTATAGGATTCCTGGGATTTGAGACCTTGCTGTAGGATTCCTAGAATTTCAGACTTTGCTATAGGATTCCTGGAATTTCAGACCTTGCTATAGGATTCCTGGAATTTCAGACCTTGCTATAGGATTCCTGGAATTTCAGAGCTTGCTATAGGATTCCTGGAATTTCAGACCCATATATAATTCCTGGAATTTCACAGGATTCCTGGAATTTCAGACTTGCTACAGGATTCCTGGAATTTCAGACCTATGGATTCTGGAATTTCAGACTTCCTGGAATTCCTCAGAATTTCAGCTTGGTATAGGATTCCTGGAATTTCAGAGCTTGCTATAGGATTCCTGAAATTTCAGGTCTTGCTATAGGATTCCTGGAATTTCAGACCTTGCTATAGGATTCCTGGAATT